>NC_056729.1:1495231322-1495428822 GCF_019279795.1 Protopterus annectens | reverse complement strand
TGGACAATGTCAAATTCTCCTCCAGCCTGTCTTGTCTCGCCTTTCATGAGGCTGGGTGTAACTTTAAGTATGGGTTTTTGGCCAGGCTTATAAAGGTCTGCACGCTGGTTGCCTATCGCACGTGAACCTATGAGAAAATGGAATACACTGGAGAAAGCAAGTGCATCTATGCAGGGATTTGAGGCTAGTGATTTGAGGAAAAACAGGGCATACAGGAGGTATAAGGACTGGAGTGATGACCTGGACCAGTGGTGCAAAAGGAGAAAACCCTGACTGCACCCCAGATGTCCTGGGCTCAACTAAAGGCACATCTGCTAAAGAGACTGGACAGAGGGAAGATAAGAGTGAGGGGGACTAGTGCCTAGCAGCATTAATATTCTGGTGAGCTCTGTGCTGCCTAGCAGCATTAATAGCCTGGTGAGCTTTGTACTGCAGGGAGTATACTGCTTGCTTGAGAAGTTACAGATGAGTGCAATTGCATGCACCTCCCACAGGCAGCCATTACTGATCTCACAAGGCTGCTGTTGGGTTAGGATACACTCCCCAGCAGCAGTGTAATGCTGTACTAGCAACTAAATCTCCTCACCAGCCCGAGATGCAGGTTGGGTTGAGCCTGGATGAGACTGAGCCTGAGAGAGGCTAAGACTGGTTCAGTAGACCTGATGACTATGGAGAGAAACTGGTAGCAGCTGATGGTCAGTTATGGGGAGATAGGGGAGGAAAGAAAAAAAAGATTGGTGTGAACAGATGGAAGAGGCAGGTAGAAGGGCAGCAAAGGTAGATTCTGAAAGATAGCTAGCAGAAGAAGTCAAAAGGGGGAACAAAGGTTATTTATTCAAGAACTGAATTCAAGAATGAAGTTCAAGTTCTATATCAAGTTCAATTTTTATGAGCTTGATGTCCTTCAAGGATGCATCTGCAGTCATAATATATGGGTTGTCCTGCCTCAGGCAGCCCTTCGGTCGGCCGGATTCCAAAGTCTGGGTCTGGCCTCGGCTGATGTCGCACTTCACCCGACGTCATAGCTCCTGGGGTATAAAGGCATCAGCCAACGCCATTTTCCCCAGTCTTTCTTGCCGCGCGGTGCCCGAAGCAGAAGCTGTTCGCAAGTGCCGGTCGGTCAGATCCAGAGATTTCAGCTGGTGTGAACAGATGGAAGAGGCAGGTAGAAGGGCAGCAAAGGTAGATTCTGAAAGATAGCTAGCAGAAGAAGTCAAAAGGGGGAACAAAGGTTATTTATTCAAGAACTGAATTCAAGAATGAAGTTCAAGTTCTATATCAAGTTCAATTTTTATGAGCTTGTTTCCTAGCAGGTAACAATAAAACTAAATAAGATGAAATAAATAAAAAGCCAAACAGTGCCATAATAATAAAAAGCATAATGAAAAAAAAAAGAATACATAGACAAAAGATTAAAATGAGGTATGACGGGTAATAAAACTAGGGAGTATACCTAACATAATGCTAACAGCATAAAAATCAAAAATTTAAAACTGACAATGAAATAAGACAAACCAATTCATTTGGAAAGGGCTAAGTAAAAAGTTCAGTGAGGGTTGTTGTATTACAATGACATGAGATAAAATTAAGCTAATAAATAAAAAAAAATGGTTCAGGTGGTGCTGGATTGGAGTCATACTTAGGGCAACAGTTCACAGTTCACATTTAACAAAGTGGAACTGTGCTCTGAGGATAGATGTATGGACAGAAATCAGCAACAAAATGAAAAGACATTAAAGGATTTAATTTATGACTTTGGGAAACAGTTGGGGGTTATTCGAGTGTTACAAATGGACAATACATATTTGAGTAGACGTTTAGAGTTAAAAATTGTGCCTATGGGTCTTCGTTTTTGCAAAATGCCAATGGGAATGAAGTTAAATGCAGAAAACAAAAAAAAATGTAATATTCTTTTTGAGTTTTGGTTTTAAATTTATCGAGTTTTTAATTAAATGTAATGATAATAAGTTATGTCATTTGTTAAAGGATGTTGAACAAGTGAATGAAAATATACAGAAAGATCTGTTATTTAATCAGTGGGAAAATTATATGTGAAGCAATATGATGTTGTGGATGACAAGAGTAAAAAAATATTTAATAAGAAGTGTCGTAAATTACAAAGAAACAAGTAGCTTATACATGGAAGAAGAGAGATACAGAATATAACAGCACTTATGGTAAGGCTAGGAAATATAGTCCATATATGGAAAGAAATGAAAGAGGAACATATCAGTACAGGGAAGGAATCAATCCTGGAAGGGGGAATACAGAGATGCATGGAAAGGGAAGAGACTAGAAGAGGGGGGGGGTCTGACCTCCTGGGAGAGGAAGGAAGAATGGAGAAACGAGGCAACGAGATGGGGATAGTGCAACATAATGCAGTGCAATTCAGTATGGGGCAATTTAACATATATAATCATACCCAATTGAAATTAGACAAACCTATTTCAAGTTGTTTGCAAAGGGTATGAAGTATGTCCCGTATGAAAAATTCAATGTAGTTGATACCCTTATGGAATTTAAATTGTATTTGAGAAAGTTAAACTTAGTTATACATTTTCAAGAAAATCAAAGGTGTTCACAGGTAGATGCATTTAATAAAAAAAGTAAGTAGACGCCACCATTACATCCCATATTAGTAACATATGAGAAGTTGGTTACTGAGGAAATGTATAAGTTACAGAAGAAGTGCATGAAGGGAAAGAGGAGGTACAATCTAAGTAAGGAGGAAAATAGGATACTAAGGGAAATCTGTCATGAGGCAGATATTCGAGTAATGAAACCCAATAAGGGGGGAGGTGGTACTAGTAGAAACACAAGATTATAACAATAAAATATTTGAGATGCTACATAATGACGTATAATACATGGTATCTTCTATCAGTGAAGTAAATACAGGACATAGAAGGGTGGATTTATATTTAGAGGAGTTTTTGTTGGACAACATAATTGATATGAACATGTACAATGTTTTGAGAGTGAAGCACCCTGCACTGGCTACTATTGTGGGGATCCCTAAAATACACAAAAATATAGAATATCCCCCATATAGGCCCATTATTTCAGGTAGTAGATCTAAGACCTTCCCTTTTGGGAAAGTAGTAGATGGATGGCTCAAACCAATATATGACAAAGTATACCATATAGTGAGAGACTCGTGGAATTTTTTGGGAAGGTTAAAATCAGAAATATGGAAGGAAGGATTAGTGTTCGTAACAATTGATGTTGTGGACGTATTTTCTTGCATACCTAAGGACGAAGATCTTGAACGATTTACCAATAGTATTTAGAAGTATATGGAATTTGAGTGGAAAAAGACAAGTTTAATTTGTGAATTTATGTCTGTTGTATTGGACTTTAACTACATTTGTTTCAAAGGGGACTATTACAGGCAAAAAAGTGGGGTGGCCATGGATGTGGCATGTGCCCCCATATATGCAAACATGGTATTATTAGAGTGAGAAGATGAATACATTTTGGAGAGTCAATATGTTAGCAAATGTATATGCTACACTAGGTTTTTGGATGATATTTTCATCTTATGGGATGGTACAATAAACAAAGTAGAAGCATTTGTGAAGTATTTGAATGGTACCAATAGTTATTTAAAATTCACGTATAATAGCAGTAAGACTGGAATAGCATATTTGGACACCTTTGTATCGAATGGTGTAGGAGGATTTAAATCTAGATTATACAGAAAGGAAACATTTAGTAACTCATACTTAGAATATACCAGTTGTCACCCAGTAAATCAAAAAAGGCGTATTATAAAGGGCCAGTGCATTAGAGCTGCGAGAATGACATCGGAATTTAATGATATGAAAAAGGCGTTTGAATATATTGGCACATTATTTGGGGAAAGGGGATACCCCAGATATTTATTAAACTATGTCATTGGATATGTATTAAAAGAATGGAGGAGAAAATACAGACCTCTTCTTGGAATAGGGTTGGAGAAGAGTAGAAGTGAATTTTAGAAAGATAAGGAAATTTCTTATAACAGGGCATGTGTGGTGGGGTATAGTCCATATGCTGAGGAAATAACGAATATCATTTGGTAAAATTGGAATATCCTAAGAAGTGATGACATGATTTATAATAAAGTGGGTACAGCCCCTAAGTACGTGTAAAAGACTGGGTACAACTTAAAGAACAGGTTTGAAAGAGGGAAGATAGGATTTAATGGTGGCACTGCAGATGGATACACTAAGAAATGTGGGCAGTGTCAGCAGTGTAAGGAGATCATAGAAGAAAAAACAATAACATTAGGGGATGTTAACCACACTAAAATATGGTTTAAAAAGGGGAATTGTCTATCCCAAAACGTCATTTATTTGGTGAAGTGTATGACCTGTCTGAGTTATTATGTGGGTAAGACGGATAGACAATTGAGGAACAGGATATATGACCACACTTATTGCATAAAGAGAAATGATCGAAATAATGTCTTGTGTAGACATATACTTAAGCATGATGGAAGCCATATGTTTAAATTTGGGATACTTGAATAGGTCAGAGTTAATTCTAGGGGAGAAAATGTTCAGGTTAAATTAGCAGAAAAAGAAGTTAAATGGCAACTTAGGTAAAATGCATCAAAAGAACTGGGGTTGAATGGTTATATTCCCACTAAGCCAATTTTACATGCAAGAGTATGAATGTAATATTACAAGATAAAAGTTGTATATATAAACATGTGCAATTACATAGTAATAGTAGGATTATATATATATATATATATATATATTATGTATAAATGTGCTATAATTGTGTTTTTATACATATATGCACTTGTTACAATAGGCATATATAGAGAATGAATGTTTTTAGGATGTATAATAGAATTGTGTAGGCAGATTCATGTGAACTGTTGGAAATAATGAATATTCATTAGGCTTTTTTTTTTATTCATGATGGAGTTCATTGGCAGAGCATTCCCACTGGACTTTGATTTTATAAAATATATTATATAAGGAGGAGAAACAGACAGATCATTGTTCTGATGAAGTCTGCGGTGAGCAGATGAAAGCGCTTAACCTGTGTGTATTATATTTATAACCCTCAGTGGTTCGTTTTTGTTTACTTTTAATAAAAGTCATTTTTTTAGAGCAAGAATTGGCAGTGAGCTGTGGACCTTCTTTAGCATATATTTACTGCATCTTTGGTATTATAAGGTCATGTATATGCTAAATATTTGGGTTTGACTAAAAAATGAAATTGTTAACAATTAAGTGGTAAAGCAATTAGGTGAATTTTAGCGACTTTTTAAAGCCAGTTAATTTGGGGGATTTTCTCAGAACATGTGGAGGAGATTTCAGAGATTGGTGGTCCGATGGCAAAAACACTGAGCTAAAAAGGAGTCTAAGAAATCTCCAACAATTCCTATGAAAAACATAGTGACCCCTCTGGGACAGTAGGGAGAAAATGCTCCTAATGGTGTAGGGGATCCCAATTATGTAGGGCTAAATAAGTCAACATTAAGACCTTTAAAGATGATACATGATCAAACAGGCAGTCAGTGCAGACTCTGCTAATCAAAAGTAATATAAAGGTAATGAGAAGTCCTTGTAAGTGACCATTCTATGGTATTTTGAACTAGCTGATTCAGCTCACTGTTGAACAGCTGCAAGTAAAATAAGTAGCTTAGTAACTACTACAACAAGAGGCTGTCAGGGGGAAAAAGATGTTTGATACAAGAGATATTTAGAAAATGAAAAGTAAGAAGACCTCACAATAGATGACATCTGGTCCCTAAGTGTCAATCTCCCATCAAAAATCATACCAAGGTTTTCCCAGTTTTTTCACTAAAGCCAACCCATCAAGCACTATTGTAAATCACAGTGGGTTCAAAGGTTATACAATTGGATTCCCTTATGGAAGTTTGCCACAGCAATAATCTTGGATGCATTCATTTTCAAATGGATAGCATTCACACAGTTTGGATGCATTCCAGATCCTCACATAATGCATTTGTAGAACATAATATATCCCCAGGAAAAGAGAAATGAAGCTGAGTATTATGTAGGAGAGAGTATGAGTAGAAGGCAAACCTGGCCAGACTGAACAAAAACGGAATGGAGATCATGGAAACGTGGAAAAAGCACGTCTTTGCAGTGAAAAGTACAGAACTGGTGCAAGTAGGGCAAAGTGGGAAAAAAAGCAGATGCACACCAGGACTTTCTGCCCTAAGAGAGGATAAAGTGAAGGAACCAAAACAACTGCCTTTCAAGGTCCTCATAAACTGACTGCCATTCAGGGTCCTCAGAAATCTAGCCAGTGTGGCGGCAAATCCTTTAGAAGACCTTCAACAGATCATGGCCAAATTAGGAAATGCCTGAGGACTGGAGAAAAGTAAATATGGTGTCCTTGTAGAAGGGAAAGAAGGAAGGAAAACATCTTAGAAACTACAGGCCTGTTTCCTAACAGGAGAAGATGGGACCAGAAAATCCTGAGAGAATGATTGGCTACTTTCCTAGAAGGCAGTTTTCTGGATAACTGCATAGGTTCATAGCCAGTAGGATATGCCGTTCATCCTGATTTAGTTTTATGACTAGGTTGCAAAAGAACTTGAAAGGAAACTACCAACAGATTTGTTATGCTTGGACTTCACCGAGTCCTTTGACTGAGTCTTGCAGAGGAATTGCTAATGAAAATGCAGGGATGGAGTTATGACCAAGACTGTGAAATTGGATGGCTTTATAGTTGAAGAGTAGTGCAGGGAGTGCTGTGGTAACAGGAACAATATCATAAGTAGGGAAAGTGGCTGATGAAGAACAACAGAACTGCTGTTCATTGTCTTGTTTCAGACATATTTGAGGGAAAACAGAATAGAAGAGAGAAAATGCAGTGATGTGGGATAGGGGGAAGAGTTCAAGGAAGTCGTTAGAAAAGTTGGCTAAGTGGAAAAAAAGGGCAACTGCGGTTCACTGCAGACAAGTACAGAGCACTGCATGTGTGCCAGAGAAATCTGCTGTGGAAGAGCAGAACTGATGGTAAAATACAGGCAAATATTTGTGAATGTTTAACTCGCCTGAACTGGACTGGGATGACATTAGCAAAAGCAAATAGAATACTGGGGTATATCCCCAGGGGAATAGCCCTCAGATGCAAGGAGGAAATTATTTCATTCTACAGGTCACTGGGCAGGCAACACCTTGAACAGAGCACTGAGTGCAGTTTTGGAGGCCTGGCAAGGAGAAGGTCATCAGACTGCTGGAAATATAACAGGAAAACCACCAGAAGGGTGCAGGAGACTGAGGGTAAGGGATACAACCAGAAAGTAGAGGAAAGGCTCTGGACCTCTTCTTGCCAGAGATCAAAAAAGAAAAGGGTAAATCCCATGGATATATAAGATCATGTTTTACCCTAAAAAGATGACAGTGCTGTAATGGACCTAACCCAGGCAACCAAGCATTAATAAATTAAAAAAAATGTCAGGAAGATGTGAAGGACTCATCCAGAACTGAAAAGGAGAAAGGAAGAAAAAAAGGTGTCATAGACAGCAAATCATAGCAGTCAACTGCAAAAGTACTTTGGTATTGTCTACTGGAACAGACTACCAGAACAGGTGGTGGTGAGGGAATCATCAAAGACATTGAAGAGGTCTTGGCACAGGTGGAAAATGGATGATAGTGAAGATAGGGATTCAAGGGCGGTAAAAATGTTAAATGCATTTAATGTGAAGATTAGGCAGGCTTACTAGGTCTATATTACAATGTCGAACTAACAGGAGTTCGAATGTTGCAATATCAAACTGTAAACTTCGAAATCCAATTATAACGAAAACACAGAACAGCGATTTTTTTTTCCCCAAGGAAAAAAATTGCTGTTACATGACAAAATGTTTTTTTTAAATTACACTTTAAACTTAAACTAAAGTGGGAGGCTTCACCCCCCCCCCCGCACACTCCCCTACTTTAATATACCAACTCCGAGATCGCACCACAGTGGAGGAAATAGTAAAGCCCCGAAAATGGCCCACTGATTTTTTTCCCCTGGGAAAAAAAACAGTGTGCCATGGCTTCACCATTTTCGTATTTCAAACATTTGGGTTCGATATTACAACAGTCGAACTCCTGTGAGTTCAACGTAATGTAGACCCAGGCTTACCGCATTCTCTTTCTGCTGTCAAGCGAATGTAATATAACACTTTAAGCAGCTCACTCTAGAAAAGGTGTCCAAGTATATAAAATGAATCCTTGTGTGGCAGCCATCACATCTGTAGGATTTCTCATGGTCCTGGTATATAAGCCTTTTGCTGATGCGTTATCAGGTGCTGCAGAATTTTGCATGGCAACACAATGTGTTTATCAACAACTATCTTAATGTGAATATTTTTTAATTGCTGTGGGATGTATTGTATATTAAAAAGTTCTGTGGTATAAGTAATGAAATTAAACTTTACTGCATATTTATATAAAATGTTAAAATGTGCAGGTAAAATGAGAAAATGTTGTTTTATATTTAAAAATGTAAGAACATTTCAGCATAATACAGAACTATAATGAAAGGCTTTTCCTCTGGTTGAATGGTGTAAAAAGCTAAGTAAGAAGTGTTACCAGCAGAAAACACAAGTATGAATTTGTAGCATATTTGGGAATAGGTTTTTAGGTATATACTTAGCTAAACATTTCTTACACCCTACAAAAATTAAACTGCTTTGAAATGCTGTGGTTTGACAAGGTCCACTAAGGTAGCCAAAATCACCACTTCACTTCAGCCTGTGAGTTGTACAGTTTTTAAAGTATTTTGTCATCATTAATCAGTGCATGTACTTATCACAAAAACATTTTCCAGACAGATCAGCCAAGACAGTTTGGTTAGGTTTCATGAATTTTACTCTGTTTCATAGCTCTCAGCTGGTCCCTGGTTTTGCAGAGCATCCCTAATTTTGTCATATTTCTGCCCTGTCCTTCATAAAATGTTTGATTTCTTGGTAAAATACTGAGAACTACAGTCAGTAATAACAGATGACAGTTTCATATTTCTTTTTCCACATAAAATGCAAATTGATACAAAAACTGTTCTATTAACTTTCAAAGTGAATTACAGCCATATTTAGAAATTATCTCTAATTCTGGGCTTTTGCCCCTCATTATTTTGGCTTCGTCCTGTGATTCTTAAACAAGCTGAGAGCTATATTCTACTGAACATTTTTAAGGTTCCTGATTCTGAAAAATGCAAAGAGGGATGGAATTTGAAGAAAATTTTAATCTGAAATTAATCTTAGTTTTTGTAATGTCCTTGTTTTGTTGTGATTTGTTTTTTCTTAACACTGAGGGCAGTGCAATGTAGTGGTTGTGGGCAATGAGTTGCAAAAACTAAAATCTGTACTGTCTGACCCTAGGCAAATTTGACACACACACACACACACACACACACACACACACACACACACACACACACACACACACACACACACACAACAAATATAGTTCTCCCTCTGCAACCTGAAAAGCATTTTTGGTTTACGCTGATTTTTCTAAGCAGCTAAATTCCATTGTGTGACATTTCAAATATTACCTTAGGCCTTATCCTGTGAAGTTTATAAATGCATTGTTGTTCTTTCTGCCTATCAACAGATCACATTTGCCATCTTCCTCATCTTATGGCCCAGTCTTGTCACCTATGAATAAAGTCCATGGAGGCATCAGCAAGCTACCTTCTGTCAACCATTTGGTAGGACAGTCGTCACAGCACAATGCAAATTCACCAGCAAACCTAGGATCTATGGGTGAGTTACTGACATAATCCTTTTATCAAACTCTTGTTGCACATAGAATATGGAAATGTTTGTCTTTCACATACTAAATAGCAACATCTCAAATGTAGAAAGCAAAGTTGCCACTATTTAAGTCTAAAAGTCTAATTTCATAGAGTAATACAGATAAAAGAAGTATCAGTAATGTACAGTACAACAAATAGCAGTATTCCATTATCAATGACAATGATGTACTTTGCAGCACTGATGTATAAAATAGCAACTGACTGCATGCCTTCAAAACAAAGCAACTGAAATTTCAAGTTTAGTCAACATTTTTGACAGTGTTCTACAAGAAGATACATTGTTGCAGTTACTGAGCTTGATAACTGCAGTCATACCTTTCAACTTTTTAGTGCAAGAAATCTAGACAAAGTCAAAAATAATGAGGGGACAATTTTTAAATTTTGCTCGTAAACTTAGAAAGTTGATAAAATAACATGATTTGCATTAGAGTACATTTTCTGAAGGGTTTAAAGTCTGAAACTCAAATGTCTTGTCGCTATTTAGTGACTTCAACCCTAAATGATTTGCCAGAAAATCTCACATTTTATGATGAAAAGACCGAATACAAGAGATAAGCTGGAGAGACCACAGAGGTTCCTCCTAACCC
Organism: Protopterus annectens; assembly: GCF_019279795.1. Lineage (NCBI taxonomy): Eukaryota > Metazoa > Chordata > Ceratodontiformes > Protopteridae > Protopterus > Protopterus annectens. Next base: position 1,495,418,449 of record NC_056729.1, on the reverse strand, counting down.
AGAGAATCCAGGGCCTCAAGTATCTATCTTACACAGATAGGCTAAAAGCCCAGTCCCTCTACTCAGTCTCCTACAGACTCCTCAGACATGACCTCTGTCTGGCATACAAAGCAATCTCAGACCTCGCCCTGATGGGACTGCTGCATATCCGCAAGTCAAGCTCCACTCAAGTAACCCACACGAACGACCTCAACCTGGTCTTTGACATCAATAGGACATGTTGGCGGGACAGATTTGTGTCCCACAAACTCCCCCTTTTGTGGAATAGACTCTCTCTCCACGTAAAGCAGAGCAGAGTACCTCATTAAACCTTTTTAAGCGCAACCCGGATAACTGGATGGGGAACAGAAAATACACCCCTGGGATTCCACCTGTGTCCCTGCTGGATATTGGCATAGGGTGCTAACTTATTGGAACATGGGCCAAATTCCTGGCTAGGTTTGTAAGGGCATCTGGTCCAATAACCTGGTAACTTCCTATGATCCTATAAAAATCTGGAAATTCTGCGAAAATCTGGACAGTTCAGAGGTATGACTGAAAGTATATAAATCAGTAGAGCTCAGAAAGATTTCCTCTAAACAAAATTAAAGCTATACAACACACTCATAGATGAGATGACCAGTAATGGTGCATACTCCCTCACAAGTCATTTCTCAAAGTCTTTTGATATAGCCAACAACTACGATTGCCCCAGCATTGTCCCAATGATGCTGAAGTGAATAACAAGCATATACCTTGGCCTCTTTTTAAAACTCAACAGAGCCATGTATTCACTTTTCTCTAAGATCAGCTGTAGAGTTAAATGTTGGTCTCTATAAACAGTCTTGCTTTAGGTCATGGCTCAATTCTAGTACTTTGATGTTATTAACTATGTGTGTTCTTTGCTACTTTTAATAGAATCTTAATTCTCCATTGCTATAGAATTCAATGTAATATGTCATCACACCTCCAGTTGAGTCTTACCCAAAGACAGACATCCCAAACTGGGGGTCATCAGTAAGCACTGGGAGAGATTCAGAAAAATTCCTGACACTGGTGCTAATTGGCTAACATAGGTTACTCAGTTAGAGCACTGGAGAGAATCTCAGACTGAGAGAGTTGGTAAAGACACATAGAAAAACACCTCATTTGCAGCTCATTACCATGTCTCTGAATCAAACACTGTGCTGTCAGACCCAACAGCTCTAGTGTTCCATCTACCAACATACACATCACAATAGCAGAGGCACCCCTACACACACATTTGGACACCTATTCACACACACACACACACACGCACACGCACACACACACGCACACACACACACACACACACACACACACACACACACACACACACACACACACACACATACTCTCAGACACTACCTTCCCACACACAAACACACATACATATTCAACCATCTGCATGCAAGCTGCCTCACACACCCGCTCACATTTACAGCAACACTTACCCACACAGCTGTACATATGCTCACACACATACACACACACACACACACACACACACACACACACACACACACACATACACACACACACACACACATATACACACATATACAGAGACAATATCCCATGCCTGCCTCCCATAGGGTAACCACCCACATAAAGACATGGACAGACAGGCAGACAGACAGACAGACAGACAGACACACACACACACACACACACACACATTCCACCACATTCATACCTTTAAATACACAGCCACACTCATGCAGACACAGGCACTCCCACAACACCATGGATCCATTACACTTACCTGTACCCAAACAGCGCCCATAGGAGTGAATGAGTGACTGTTGTCAAAAGATGGCCTTCACTTTTTCTTCCTGGTGAGAAAATTAACTTGACACAATGATTCCTTTATCATGCTCATTTTGCTAATCTTCTTGAATAGCTCTCTTGTTTTTCCCATTCATCTTCTTTCAGTCCTTTGCACTACTCATTTAAATGCTTTTCCTTATCTGTTGATATTCTTTGGAACTCTGCATATGACATAAATATATATTTCCCTGACTCCATTGGCATTTTATCTCCTTGCCAAGCCATTTCTGAAACATCCATAGACAAGCCACATAGTCTTCATAATCTGCTTTCTCTTTGGAATATTTTTGTTGTCACCTCCCTCGTAGGCAAGGTCAAAAACTTCTCATGTTTTATGAGGCACTCTACCCTACAAGCCTTATCCCTTAAATCTATTTTTCACGAATGCTGCATATTCATAAGGAATATTGTTGAATTTATGTCTAGTTGGCCTGAAGAGTTTTCATGTTTTATGTAATTTGATTCTAAAGTTTGAAACGAGAAGCTTGTGGCCTGTGCCACAGTCAACTGCAGGTCTTGTTTTTGCTGACAGTATAGAAATCATCCATCACTGGATGCAAAGTAGGAAAAGCAGGAGATAGAAAAGACAGATCATGCTATAAAGAAATATTGACTGGCTAACAAAAAGGGTAGGAGAACTGTCACAATAGTAAAGAAAAAGGCACTCTGCCAGCATTTGGAAAGTGACTCAGTAGTAGGGCTGCCATCATACTACGTGGCAAAAAAACAGATGAAAAAACACACCTTTTGCATTGCCCACAACCTCGCCTCTGTCCACCAATTTCTCTGCCCACCTCACCCACTTCCCCACCCATTTTATGACATTAACACTTATGCCGTTAAGAGGTGGGATCCCATATTTTGTTTTTCCCCCCTTTGCATGAAGTCCCAACATTCCAAAAGCAATGCTTTTCAATTAAAAAACCTCATCCGAGTCTGTGTTTTTACAAGCGCTAACATTCTGTTTATACAGGTAAACAGAATGCCAGAGTTTGTATAGTACTTTCCTGATTACCAGACTAACATTCTGATGTCTGGTTAGTCCAGAAAAATACCAGATAGGTGGCAATGCTACTCAGCAGATGGTACAAAGAAACTCTACCAGGTTGCAAGACAAAGACAGAAAGCTAAAGATGAGAGTCATCAGACACCATTAATAAGGGATTCCAGCAACAGCCTGCTCACCAGTCAATAGATATCAAAGGCAGTTGGAAGGAACACTTCCAGCTGCTTCTGAATAAAGAAAATCCCACAGAAGCTGCACTGTCCCAAACAAGCCTACAGTGAAAGTAGAGGAATAGCCTACCCTAGAAGAAGTAGGAACAGCGCTAATAAAAATGAAGTGAGGGAAAACAGCAGGCTCAGATGAGGTCACAGAAGATATGATTGAGATGTTAGGTGATTTAGGGGAGAAATGGCTCCTGAATGTATTCACAGTAATATGGAAAGAAAGGTATATCCAAGATGACTGGAGAATAAGCATTTTGTGCAAGTACTCAAGAGGAAAGGGGACATTCACAGCTGTAGGAATATGTATATCAAACTAATTTCACACGACATGGAAGTGCTGGAGAGGATGATTGGATAGATAAACAAAGCTGTTGCATGCAAACAATGTGGCATTACCAGCAGACACTGACAGGAACTTCAGCAAATAATAAGGTAATGGAATGCATAAATGGAGGAATGTGGGATGAAACTGAGTACAAATAAGGCTGAGCTATTTACAAAATCCCTTTACAGCCGTATAGATAGCTGTATAGATTGAGCTCTGCCCACTTGTATTAAGAATAAGACAAACAGAAAAGACAAGCCACACTGGTGGAATCTATCATTCGCTTATACAACAGAAGAAAATAAATCTTGGCCAAGCATAAGAGCAGCAAAGCCTAACTTACTAACCCCCCCCCCCATCACAAATCTAAAAGTCAGCTAAGAGAATTAATTAATATTTTAAAGGCTGAATTTGAAGAAAAAAATAGTTTCTCAGGCAAAGGGTAACCACATAGCTTTCTACAGCTATTTCTGTAACATAAAGGGAAATATGCAACAATGCCCAGAACGTATTGTAAATTATATCACCCACACTGAACCGGAGGCCATTGCGAACCTTTTGGCTGCCAGGTTCAGTGAAAAGTTCTCCCCCCAGTCCCCCTGATAGTCCAAAGAAAATACAGCATACCAGCATCCCCCCCAGCCATTACTAGGGAACATGTTTTCAAATGAACTTTCAAAGGCCAAAAACACTGCATCAATGGGTTCCAATAACTTACTGTGCTTACTAAATAGCATGAAATAGTTTGAAGCATGACCTCAGCATCTTTATTGACCTGTCCCCTCTGACCTGTTTGCTAATGTAGTCCATCACCAGTATAAACAGCAGTGAGCTCAGAGATGAAACCTGATGCACATCCACTCCCACAGGGAACCCCTCTGTAAGACTGAACACTGTTTGTACTTAAGTCATTGGGTGCTTCTACATAGCTCACACTAATTCTACCAATATTTCTGGGTCTTTGAACCACTGCAGGACTGCCCAAATCAGCTTTCTTAGGACCTTGTCATAACCTTTCTTCAAGCCTAGGAATGTCATGCACATGATTTTAATTATTATGTTAGCCTTTATATTCAGAAATATTTTGGTTACACACAGAGTTAGTAAATGTAGCTATTCTAAGATGAGGAAATGATGTTGCTGAAATAAGTAGTGGGAAACATTCTGAGGCCATTTAGATGTGAACAGCACACACACATCAGCGCAGAAGAGGAGAGAAAGCGAGAGAAAGAGATGGAGCATGAAGGAATGCAAAATCTATGATTCTAGCAACTTTCCACGTTTTGTAAGAACAATAATTGAAATATGTTGTGATTTCTGGTCCTTTGCTCTGACCATTTTTTTTGGTTTTGTCCAGATTTCTTGTGCTGTAGTCTGGCGCTGTAAAGAGACATGACAGGTGTAGAATAAGTGGGAGGCCTTGACCACATTTGAAATACCAATACTATTATCATTTTTGTCACTTACCTGGTGAGGTGGGGGGTGAGCCCCACCGGGGTTTTCTGAACCAACTGGACTGTTTAGTTTGACCATTTCTTTGGCAACAGAAACTGAATATCATGTAGAGCTTTCTTCCACCCATCACATAATTGAATTCTGTTCTTTTTACACTGTACTGCTACTTCAGGTAGCTGATCAAAGACAGACTTTGAAGTACTGGTTTGACCACCAAGTTTCCTCTATGGTAAGGAAAGCATTCCACATTGTACACCTTATAATTAAGGGCAATGCATCCAGGTCTAAGGATGTTATAGCCCCACTGTACTCAACCCTCATCAGACCATAATAGAGTACACTGCTCCTTTTTGCATGTACCTCAACAGACACCTGCAGCAGCTGGAGAGACCACAGAGGCTTCTCACCAAGAAAACACAGTGCCTCCAAACCATTACGTATGTGGATAAACTAAAAATCCTGCTACTGCACTGCGTATCATATAGGCTGCTGAAAGGAGACTTGTACCTGGCCTACAGGGCAGTCTCTGACCCTGCCCTGATGGATATGCTTCACATATACAAATCTAATGGCACAAGAGTCACCTAGCTTGTGACATTAACAGAGCATGTTGGAGTTAAAAATATGTCTCCCAGAGACTCCGGCTCCCCTGGAACAAACTTTCAATTCATGTGAAGTAGAGCTCTTCACTGCACCTATTCAACCACAACCTGGCCAAGTGGATGGGAGACTGCAAATTCACCCTGAGGGTGGCACCCATATCCCTCATGAACAGGGGGAGTCAGTGCTGACCATAGAATTGTTCTGCAAAATACGTTCACTTAATAAGGACAAATGGAGCAACTTGGGATTAATATGGCAAGGCTAGTAAAGGGTCTAGGGCCGCTAGCCTAGTGACCTCCTATGAACCTGTATATGCATTTGTGCAATGGCTGTTGCAATGTATTTTACAGTAATAAGTTGGCCAAAATTATTCTTGCTTTCTATCATATTCGTACCTCAGCACTGTACAGAATTTGTTGTCTTTGCAAGTCTTCGTAGGATTTACTCACACAGCAAGTAACATTGCCATCTCACATAACCTGATTCTCTGGTCTTGGCTGTGGCTCCTTCTGTCTGATGTCTGCATGTCTTCAGTGTCTCTGTGCAGGTTTTATACAGATGCTTTGGTTTCTAATAACATGCCATGGATGAATTGTCATTCCTCCAATTTACCAGTAAGTAAGTCTGCAAAATGGTGTGTGTGTGTGTGTGTGTGTGTGTGTGTGTGTGTGTGTGTGTGTGTGTGTGTGTGTGTGTGTGTGTGTGTGTGTGTGTGTGTGTGTGTGTGTGTGTGTGTGTGTGTGTGTGTGTGTGTGTGTGTGTGTGTGTGTGTGTGTGTGTGTGTGTGTGAAAATAAGACACCAATTTTATCTCTGGGCACACCTAATCAAGCATAAGCAGAAAATGCATCACACAGATTCTCGACCCTCAAAACTTCTAGGGGGCCTGTTCACCCCCACAACCTCACATCCCAACCCCAGATGTATAACAGATTTTTGCATAGCCTTAGAAGTGGACACCATCTTTATACCTTTGCCCTAGGCCTTACCTAATCTAAAAGCAGCCCTGCTTAGAGATTTGTACAGAAGGTTCTGGTAGCTTATGTAGGGTCTGGGCACAGTGTGGTCATTATTTCTTTAACTTTCCTCACAGTCAGACCTCAGATATACACAAAAGGCCAGTATAGCTTGTTTTGAGACAGTGTATTATCTAAGAGAACATGTTTGAATATGTTGCTGTATCTTTAGTTTCACTTTCTCACAAAGGTATCAGCCATATGTATAAGCATGTTGACGTTTTGTTCATAGGTTCATAGGTATGTACTAGGCTACTGGCCCAAGGGCATAAGTTAGCCTAGCCAACAAGGTTCCCTGGCTTACGCCACCCAAGAAAGTTATTTTCCTGTGCCCCTGTCGAGCAGAGCCACAGAAGTGATCCCCAGGGTGTATTTCCTATTTCCCATCCACTCATCAAGATTTTTTTTTGAAGAGTGCTAATGAGGAACTTTGCTTGACATAGATGGGTAGCTTGTTCCAGAGTATGGGAAGTCTCTGGGACAGGAAACTATCCCTCCAGCATGTCCTGTTTATTGTGGTGACAAGATGTTCTTTATGTTTCACTGTTGCAGTCATCACACTTGGGTTATCTGCCAGCAGGTCTTCAGGACTGACGTCATGTCATCAGGGGTATAAAAACAGGCAGCTGACGGCATTACATCAGTCTTTCTTGCCGAGGAGCTTGAAGCACAAGCAGTTCGCATGAGTGCTGGTCAGCTGTCACCTGAGTTTTTGTTTTTGAATTGAATCATCCTGAAGTCTTCTAAAGCTAAGTACCCCATTGGGGATCCTTTTTTCTTGCTCTAACGAATGTCAGAAAAAGTTAACAATTGTCTCGCTTGTGGAAAACAAATACCACACCAAGATTTCCATTCTTACTGCGTCACCTGTTCAGACCCTAACGACAGATGCATCAGGCTATGCCTGGGGGCACATCTGGACGGCAGGTGCATTCATGGCCACTGGAACCGAAACCAAATTCATCTACACATCAACCAAAAAGAGATGCTAGCTGTTCAGCACACTCTAACAGCTTTCAGATCCCTGCTCTCACCAAGCCCCCTTCTAATAAAAACCGACAACACCACAGTGATGTGGTACATCAACAAGCAGGGTGGAACCCACTCTTACCCACTCTGCAGGCTAGCCATGAATGACCCTGTGGAACACGGCCTTGGCTATGCATATTCTCCTGCAAGTTCAATTCCTGCCAGGCAAACAAAACTCTCTGGCAGACAACTTAAGCAGAAATCTCCTAGACCCACATGAGTGGCATTTAGACCTCAACACCTTCAGCCTTCTAACCCAGAAATGGGGTACCCCAATGGTGGACCTATTTGCATCAGGGTACCTCACAGCAAGGCCTGGAAAATAGATGCCCTATCCTTCCAGTGGGTAAACCTCTCAATCTATGCATTCCCCCCCTCTGCCTCTTCTTACAAGACTACTACTTAAGATAAGACAGGAAGGACTCAGGACAATCCTGATTGCCCCAGACTGGCCACGCCAACTCTGGTACCCACTACTGTGCAGTCTGTTACCGGTCCCACCATTGCACCTACCCCAGATCACAACCCTCCATATTCACTGTTGCAGTCCTGGTATTCAGGCAGACTGAGGGATACCTGCTGGCAGATAACCCAAGTGTGATGACTGCAACAGTGAATACACTCGAACATCTACATTTATGGTAAGTGTACACAATTGTACTGTTTAGGTCCCTAGAGCGTGTAGCTCAGAGGGGATTGGGACTTCTTTAGGTGCAGTATGTCCAACAGCTCTGGGTTTGACATAGCTTTATATGTTAGGCAGAGATCACCTCAGAGTAGGCGATATGCTACGGAGTAAAGCTGGAGTTTTTGAGATGGTCAGTGTAGGGCATCTGTTTGAGGCCAGTAATCCTCTTTGTGAGGTACTTCTGTGGCCTTTCCAGCTGCTGCAGATGTCTTGTGAGGTAGGGCCAGTGGAAACTACGGCCCAAACTGCAGAATCCTATATAAACGCATTCTACGGACATCTCCAGGAATGCATGGATCATGCTATCCCAAACAAAACCAAGACCCAATCATCCAAAGGCAGGCGTCCAGTCTGGTGGACCCCTGCCATAAATAAACTGTACAACAGAAGGAGGAAGCTACTACATGATAGAGCAAAATCCCTAATAGGGAAGGCATCTCTGATCAGTACTACCAAAAATTACGATCCCTCATAAAATCCTCCAAGGCCAGCTTCGAGAGAAAAATTGCACAGGACACCAAAGACAATCATAAGGCTATTTTCAGTTATGTTAGAAACCTGGGATGCAACTCCCAGACTTGTTCTGAGTTGATTCTAAACGACAAAAAATACACTGAACCCACAGACATCGCCAATATCCTGGCAGACAGGTTCAGTGCAAACTTCTCCACCCCCCCCCCCAAAAGAGCAAGTATCTATCCCGGCAGAGGGCTGCCTCCCAAACATCTCTGATGCTCACGTGAATGCTGCCCTCTCCAAAGCAAAAAACACTGCTTCCATGGGACCAGATGGCGTCCCAGGTTGCGTCCTACATGAACTCCAAGAGGAACTAATCCCTCAAATAAAACAGCTATACAATTTCAGCCTCACTACGGGATATGTGCCCACAGAATGGTGTACAGCAACAGTGGTCCCACTCCACAAAGGTGGAGCCTCTACGGACCCTGGAAACTATCGTTCCATAAGCCTGACTAGATTAGTCTGCAAGGCTATGGAGAGGATCATCATGGAGCTCATAAACAAAGACATTGGGGACCTACAGACACTAGATCCTACTCAGTTCGGCTTTGTCAAGGGCAGATCCTGCCTTTTGAACCTGGTTGACTTCTTCGAAACAGTCACCAAAGCCATAGATGAAGGGAAGGTAGTCCACACAGCCTATCTGGACCTTGCAAAGGCATTTGACACAATACCCCACTCGGGCATCATAGATAAGCTATCCAGCTTAAATATAAACCCCTATGTCACAAGATGGGTCACAAATTGGCTCAAAGACAGAACCCACAGAGTGAGAGTTGCTGGAGCCATGTCTGACTCGAAACCGGTCACAAGTGGCATCCCACAGGGTTCTGTCCTGGGACCACTCTTGTTCGGTATATACTTTTCCGAGGTACAGGCAAACGTGGGAGGACTATGGCTCACCAAGTTCGCAGACGACTGCAAACTGGGCGCCATAATCAACTCTCCAGCTGACACAAACATCCTTCAAAAAGGTCTCACAGAGACAGATAACTGGTGCCAGCACCATGGTTCAAAGCTAAATGCCAAAAAATGTATAGTCATACCCTTTGGCAAAAACAATGTGCCCACAAATTACCACATAAACGGAAACCCATTAAGTACAGAGAAAGTTATTAGGGACCTGGGGACCCAAGTTGATAGCAATCTCTCCTTTGAAAACCACATTGCCAAAGTGGTTAGAAAGACCTTCTACATAGCCCACCTCATCACGAAGGGTTTCACATCTAGATCAAGAGAGGTAATTGTGCCCCTTTATTCATCCCTCATCAGGCCCATCATAGAATACAATGCCCCTTTTGGGATGTACCTTACCCGACACCTGCAGCAATTAGAAAGACCCCAAAAGTATCTCACCAAGAGGATCAAGGGTCTCAAACAGATGCCATATGCTGCTCGGTTAAAAAAACTCCAGCTCTACTCAGTTGCATACCGCTTACTTCGAGGCGATCTATGCCTGACATACAAAGCTATGTCAAATCCAGAATTAAAGGACATGCTCCACCTCAGTAAATCTAAATCCCTTAGAGCCACATGCTCGAGGGACTTGAACCTCAGCACAGAAATAAATAGAACTTGCTGGAGGGACAGGTTCATAACCCAGAGGCTCCCTCCGCTCTGGAATAGAATTCCAGTTCATGTGAGGCAGAGCACCTCACTGAATCTCTTCAAGAAGAATCTTGATAGGTGGATGGGGGATCGTAGGTTTGTCCCAGGGATTACTCCCGTGTCACTATTAGACAGAGGCACAGTAAACTAAACCTTAAAAAGGGCACAGTATACTCAAATCAAGGGGTGGCGTAAGCCATACAGAATCGGGCTAGGCTTATAATTGCCCCAGGGCAGATACCCTAGTATGAACCTATGAACATTCCAAAAGGGGCATTGTACTATATAATGGGTCTAATGAGTGTTGAGTAGAGGGGAGCAATGACCTCTTTTTTTCCTGGATGAGAACCCTTTTGTGATGAGGTGTGCCACGTATAAGGATTTCCTGACTACTGTGGCGATGTGATTATCAAAGGAGAGACTACTGTCCACCTGGGTCCCAAGGTCTCTTATCACACATTCAGCGTTAAGTAGATGGCCGCCTATGTGGTAGTTCATGGGTACAGAGTTTTTACCAAAGGGGATGACAATGCATTTTTTGGAATTGAGCTTGAGGCCATGGCTTTGACACCTGGCATCTGTCTCAGTGAGACCCTTCTGTAGGATGTCCACATCATTTGTGGACTGGACTGTGGCTCCTAGTTTGCAGTCATCTGTGAAATTTGTTAGCCAAAGGCTTTCTGTGTTAGCCTATACTTCAGAGAAGTAGATACCAAACAGGAGAGGTCCTAGGTCTGAACCCTGGGGTACGCCACTTATCACTGGTTTGAAGTCAAATTTGGAGTCTGCAACTTTTACAATGTGGGTTCTGTCAGTGAGCCATTTGGCAAACCATCTTGTGATGTAAGAATTTATACCTAGTTTAGTGAGTTTATCTATAATTCCAGATTGGGGGATGGTGTCGAAAGCCTTGGCGAGGTCAAGATAGGCTGTGTGAACCACCTTACTCTCGTCTACAGCTTTGGTGACTGCCTCAAAGAAGTCGATCAGGTTTAGGAGGCATGATTTGCCTTTCACAAACCCAAACTTGGAGGGGTCCAGAGTTTGGAGGTTACCAATGTCTTTGTTTATGAGTTCCATGATGATACGTTCCATGGCCTTACAGACCAGGCTCATCGGGCTAATAGGGCGATAGTTCCCGGGATCAGTGGTGGCTCCCCCTTTGTGGAGTGGGATAACTGTTGCTGTGTGCCATTCAGTGGGCACAAAGCCTGATGTGAGGCTATGCTTGAACATGGTGCTTAGGTAGAGAGCCAGTTCATTCTGAAGTTTGTGTAAAATGCAGCCTTGGATGTTGTCCGTTCCCATGGATGCTGTTTTTTTTTGGCTTTACAGAGTGCAGCTTTTACCTGCATAGTTGTGATTACAGGGACTCTGCATTCTTCCTGTATAGATATGGGCCCTTTAGGGGGTGAGAGGGGGGTAAAGTTAGCACTGAACCTGTCTACCAGGATGTTGGCAATATCAGTTGGTTCTGTAATTTTTGTGCCGTTGTGCTGTAACTCAGAGCAGATCTGGGTGTTGCCATTGAGATTCCTGACATGCTATAGAATGCTTTGTGGTTGACCTTAGAATCAGTGGTGATTTTGTTTTAGTAGCTAGCTTTGGAGGATCTTATAACGGATCTTAGCTTCTTACTGAGGCTGACCAGGGAGCTCCTCCACTCATGAGATTTTACTCTCTTTTGCAACAATTCCTTCCTTTTTTTGTAGAGTTTGTTCATGGCAGGGGACCACCAAATTGTCTTCCTTTTTTCGGAGGATAGCATCTTGGTTCTGTTTGGGATAGCAAGATCCATGCACTTGTGTAAGTGCTTATGGAGTGCCTTTGTGCAGGATTCAGCCGTCGTAACTGTATTGTCCATCTGCATGGGTGTCATGAAGTTCGCCACTTCTGTCTTAAGAAGCATGAAGTTGGCTTTGGAGAAATTTTTTACCATGGTTTCCTTAATGGGGGGGGGGGGTACAATGTGGGTATCTAGGGTGATTAGATTATGGTCGGATCTGACCAACGAGGAATTGACTTCAGGTGTGGAACACCAGTCACTCATGCTGGTAATGACTAGGCCTAGGATATTGTTGCCCCTGGTGGGGGTGTGGATAGGTTGATCCAGGGCATTGGTTGATCAAAAGAGTTGGTACATGAGTAGTTTTCCCAGTTAATGGTGGGGTAGTTGAAATTGCCCATTATTAGGGTGTTTGGTTTAACCCTAATATTTTCCAGTATATCAAGAAAAGAGGAGTGAGAATCCTGGGGCATGGTGGGGATCTGTAGCAGGCTACAATTTGGATTGCAGTTTTGCCCAGAGTTGGTTGCACTTGGATAACCTTGAATGCATTATGCTGAGCAACTAGCCTGGAGGTGTGGATATCCTTAATGAATATGGACACACCTCCACCTTTGGTGTTCCGGTCCAGATTAGATGGCTGAAAAGTGTGGTATGAGTTATAGCCTGCTAATGCAGGGGTGCCCTCTGGATCTTGAACCAGGTCTCAGTCACTGCACATATATCGATGTTCTCCATTTTAAGGAGGGGCCTCGAGGGAGTGCATTTTGAGATTTAGACTTGTCGCTTTGACTAGCATTACCCTCAGTTTTTGCTTGCCTGTTCCTGTTATGGTGGTGAATTTGTCATTTGAACCTTGCCTAAAAAAGGCACTATAGGGGCAGCAAGAGCTTTAGCCAGCATCCAGAATCCAGGGGTGACAGGTACAGGCCATCTTTGGCAGAGCATTGTGGTCTGTCGACCTTGTCATCCCAGGCAGATACTGGAATCCTTTAGAATGACACCAGAAGCTTAGAAAATTGTTGAAGTCAATAATTTTGTCGTTGTACTGCGGTATCATTCTGGGTGATGGCAGGATGCTACTCAGGGCTAGGGTCATACCTGCCTGGGCTACAAGATCGGAGAGCTCTTCCATGTCTCTTTTCATGTAGTCCAGGGAGGTACATCTCAGGTCATTCACACCAACATGGACAATGACAGAGTCATATTTGTACTTGTTGTGGAGTGACCTGAGTGCATGGGTTATGTGGTGGATCCTGGCACCCGACAGGCAGCTGACAGTAACCTTCTCCTTGTTTAGCCTGGTGAGTGGGACATCAGTGTGCCTGACTATAGAGTCACCTATGACTAGTGTGTTGGGTACATTGTTTTGCCTTATGGGCTGTGGTTGAGTGGCACACAGAGTCTGTGGGCTATGTGTCATTTGGGTTGTGTTGGGGGTTGGAGGTTGATTGCGTTTCTGCTTTGGAGGTCTCTGTTGCTTGAGCAGGTTATAATTGAGAGCCTCCGCGAATGTTTTTGTGTTTCTATGTGTGGATTTTGGTGGTGTAGGTTTAGTGGGACTATATGATGAGTGTGGTGTGGTGCAAGTGTTTACCTTCTCCTCTTGACTGTCAAGTTCAGTCTTGGATGGAGAGAGCTTTACCTCCAGTTTGGCTAGATAAGTGCATCTCTCACAGGTTGTAGTGTTGGGTGGTAGGAGGAGAGGGTTGTCTGTGTACATGAGGCAAATGCTACATTGCCCCAAGACACCCAGATTCATCAGATAGGTGATAACACTGGGAGCGGACCCTTGGACATGCCTAAATAAAAAAAAAAATTCCTCTAGACAAATGAGGAAAGTGAGTACAAGAGCTGTTTTTCTCTAAGCAAATGAGGAAAGTAAGTACACAAACTGTTTTCCTCTAGGTAATGAGGAAGGTTAAGTGCTGTAGTAATTTGTAGCTTATTTAGTGCTTACAACAAGTTCTGAACAAGTGCTGAACATGAATAAGCAAATTCAAGTGCTAAAACCAAGAATCTGTATCTGAAGTAGACTAGTTACAGGAAAGTAACAAGTGCAAATGCAGTTTTTAAATCAGAATAACTACAATTTCTGGGCCAGAAACCACTCCTTGTGTGGTGCATAGGTTGCCTAGTGCTTACCACTCCCACTGATAAGCTAGCAGGCTTCCCTCCAACACAGATGGGCTTGGGGGACTCAGAAGCTTACACACAGTCCTGGCTATAGCAAATCTGTATCTGGACTAGAATATTTACAGGAAAGGCAGGAAACAAGTGTAATTTTTTTTGTTAAGTTAAGCAGAGCACAGGGAGAGTCTAGCAAAGGTTTTTTTTGTAAAGGAAAGGGAGAGAGGAGAAGCAGAAGATAATTCAAGGTTAGGAAACTGAGTGGGTTGGCCTTCTCAAATGTTCTCTCTGTATTAGGTAGAATGAGCTAATGACACTAGACTGAGATGAGTGTCCCAGATCAAATTTACAGTAGGGGCGGGCAACTGCAAAGCCACCAAGTATAACGCCAAGATACCAACAGGGAGGGAGGGTGGAGAACAATACTAAACCTAGTAGCCTACAATCATTTAGACAGTAAACACTACAGAAATGTTTATCACAGCAGAAGAACAGCAGTGAGCCACAAAATGAAAGTTTTAAGCAGATAAAAGAGCAAGGAAACTCTACAGAATGCTTTTAACAGTAAACAAATCAGTTATATGATACACTCTTTGGTAGAAAATCAGAACAAACAAATAGGTGCTTAACAAGTAGAGAAAATATCAGGTCCTGTAAGGCAGACAATTTTAGTATAACCATGCAGATTAGTTAATAGCAATAAAATATAGTAAAAAAGTTTGCAGCAGGCAATAAAAAGTGCTATATATAAATTGCTAGAAGCAATAACTAGTAGAAATAAGCAAAAAAAAAAAAAAAACAGGATAGTTATTGTTATATATCTCGGATCAGAGTTGTAGTCAGTGCCCCTCCTCCACTTGGCTCAGTGTGTATAGGCAGAAATCCTCTCAAAGTTAGGACTTAAATACCAGAAGATACAACCTTAAACAATTTTTTTAAAAAAAAAGCTCAAAATAGCTTCCAGAGTTAAATATGCTAGAAAATATGAGCTCAAGAAGTGATAAGGCCTTTGAAATAAGAATTTAGTCTTATAAAATGCCTGAGCAGTTTTTTTATGCAAAATGCCATGCTGAGTGCATGCTTATCTAAGTAACAATGCATTGCTACCCATGCACAAGGCAATTCCTGAATTGCTCCAGTCATAGGTATATATGCTATTTATCATTTCTGTTAATTTTTAAATAATACTACTGTCTCAGCCTTTACCATCATCTCAAAAGATATGTAGCAATTGTTCAGTTCTGAAGAGTTCATAGAAAAATTAACTGCACAGTAATTTCATTTTACAACCCCTACCAATGGAATTCAGATTGTGGTAGCTACATGCTTGAATTTATGGATTTAATTATTTTTGTCTCTTACCTTGATATATTTATAGGTCTTGCTATTTCTGTTTCTTATCTTGATATACAAATATATATATATATATATATATATATAGAGAGAGAGAGAGAGAGAGAGATGTGTGTGTGTGTGTGTGTGTGTGTGTGTGTGTGTGTATATATATATATATATATATATATATATATATATATATATATATATATATATATATATGGGATCCATGTACTACATCGAATTTACGTTTCAACAAAATGTAAATTCGTGAGTGCACTTTGACAAAAGTGCATTTTGTCAAAAATGCACTTTCGTGTGAAGATAAAAATAAAACAAAAATTAAAAAAAAGAAGAAATAAAAACATGCAGTTTGCATGTCACCTTAGTTGTACATCAATGTTTAGTGTTGATGTACAACTAAGCAAACTAGTGCTGAGACTGTGGTACAGTAGGAATAAAGGAATATTCCCTTTTCCCCACTGTAGTGCAATCTCAGATTGAGAATATTAAAGTAGGGGGGTGTGGGGGGCACAAGATGTTTTTTGGGGTGTTTTTCTTTGGGTTAGCCGATCCAGTGGCTATACTTCAGCTAAAGTGCAGTTTTGTTGAAGTGCACTTTCGCTAAAGTGGGGATCTACTTTTCTTATTCGAACAAGTGTAATTTCAATGAAGAAAAGTAGATCCATATATATATATATATATATATATATATATATATATATATATATATATATATATATATATAAGGGAGAGTGACTTTGGTCAAACCTATATTTAGCGAACATTTGTTTGGTTGACATAATTTGGCCAGGTAAGCAAATGGTCAACAGGTATGTGAGACTGCAAAATTCTTGTGGTGGAGAATATGCCTTTCCCCAATGTAGTGTGATCTCTGAGTTAGTGTATGTAATTATCAGGGGATGTGTTTGTAATTTGTATGCTCTGAGGATATATCTTAGAGAAAGTGCATTACGGTGTTTATATTGTGTTGTTGACATTTTTTGTTGACTTTCAGAACATCAACGTACTGAAGCTGTAGTTACTTTTGGTATACTCATACTGAAAACAGTTCACTGTTATCGTAGAAATAATCCAGTCAATAGAGTAAATAAATAAACTCTAATATATATATATATATATATATATATATATATATATATATATATATATATAAAGAGAGAGAGCGGTGATTGTCATTTATTCTGTTGAAAGTTTATTTACTCATGACATTTTTTTAGTGTTAAAAAGGTGAGTGGTACAGTTTGTCGAATTACATTATACTTAAGTTGATAAAAACTGTGTATAATGCAATTTGTATGTTTTTTTCTTGCTTTACAGTTGTGCAACCATGGAGTGTGTATATAAGTTCCAGCAGTGCTGGTGCAGAGCCCCCCACACACATTAAAGTATTTTTTAAACATTTATTTGTGTTTATTATTTGTCTGTTTTATTTTTAGGATAAGGAGAGTGATAATCACAAATTTAAACATATTGTTTACGTTTGTGATGATTAGGTTTCAGTGTATTTGATCAAAGATGAAATTGGACAGTGTTCAGTGTTTTGTTTAATTCATCGGCAAGCAAGCAATAATGCCTGACATGGTGTGTGTTAATGTGTAATTAACGCCCGCCCAGGGGTGTTATGACATTAATACACACCATGGAGGGTATTATTGCTCTTAGACAATGGGCTGTCTGTAAAATTGTGTGTTTTACTTATTTATTTTTTAAGTACTACATTATTTTTTATATATTTTTAATGAAAAATAGCTCCTCCGCCTACTGTTTCATATGTTGTATGTTAATAGTGTTGGAGGAAGCATTTTACATCAGATATATATAAAAAATAATATAGTGCTTACAAAAAGTTATAAGCAAGTGAAACACAATAATTTTATATATAGCCCATGTTCTCTCCCATACACACATATACAGTCTCTTCTGCTTTCACACGCATACAGATACACAGACAGTCTTCTCTGTTTTCATACAAGATTGGTATCACCCTCTTTCTCAGTCTCTCAGTCTCCAACTGTTTTCATACACACATTCAGACTCACTCTCTCTCGATCTCTCTCATAGGCAGTCTCCTCTGCTTACATACATGTATTTACTCACACATCACTCTCACTTTCTCTCTCACTCTCTCTCTCTCTTTCTCTCTCTCTGTCACACACACACACACACACACACACACACACACACACACACACACACACACACACACACACACACACACACACACACACACACACACACAGTATCTCTGCTTTCATGCACGTATTCACGCACATATGCAGACAGAAACATAAACAGACTCTTCTGTTTCATTCAATCAGTCGCTGTCTCCCTCTATCACATACATGCATACACTGTCACACACACGCTGTATTTTATTTGTTTTTTTTCTTTTTTTTATTTTACCCTCGCTAAACAGCAAAAGTGCTGCTTAGTGAGTACAAAATAACGGCTCGCTTACTCTCACTTTCACTAACATGCATGCATACACTCACACACAGACATAAACACACACAGACACACGCGTATCTTATTTGTTGTCTTCCTTTTTATATTTTACACTTGCTTCTTCTTCTCTTTCGGCTGTTCCCATTAGGGGTCGCCACAGTGGATCATCTGTTTCCATTTCTTCCTGTCCTCTGCATCTTGCTCTGTCACACCAACTACCAAGCATGTCCTCTCTTACCACATCCATAAACCTTATCTTAGGCCTTCCTCTTTTCCCCTTACCTGGCAGCTTCATCCTTAACATCCTTTTCCTAATATACCTGGCATCCCTCCTCAGCACATGTCCAAACCAACGCAATCTCACCTCTCTGACTTTGTCTCCAAACCGTCCAACTTGAGTTGACCCTCTAATATACTGATTTCTAATCCTGTCCATCCTTGTCACACCCAGTGTAAATCTTTCCATCTTTAACTCTGCCACTTCCAGCTTTGACTCCTGCCATTTTGTCAATGCCACCGTCTCCAACCCATTACACTCGCTAAACAGCAAAAATGCTGCTTAGTGAAATAATGGCGGCTGTTCCGTTTACTTAGCTCAAGCTCCATGACAGCTTGATAAGCTGCCATTAAGCAGCAGACTCATTTTTCACCGGGCATTACTTGTACATTAATACCCTGCTTGAGAACTCTCATTCTCCAATCAGGGTATTGATGTACAGTTTGCCCATTGTCTAATGAATGGTAATGTACGTGTGTGTGTGTGTGTGTGTGTGTGTGTGTGTGTGTGTGTGTGTGTGTGTGTGTGTGTGTGTGTGTGTGTATGACTCTCTCTCTCTCTGTATATATATATATATATATATATATATATATATATATATATATTTATACACACACACACACACACACACACACACACACACACACACACACACACATATGTATTGAATTTTTTGTTTACTATCCCACTGACAAATCTTTTGGAGAAATGGTGTTTCTAGCTTAGAATTTTGTTTCTCCCATTCCATTTCATTCCAGTGTAAGGTTTCCTTCACTAGTTGTGTGACAGAGTATCTGTAGGAAAGATTGCTTTATATCCACTTTTTTCCTCTAAGGAGTCTTCATTTTTTCCATTTTTTAGGGCCTGGAATGCTGAACAGCCACCACATACAACAGAATGGAGAAATGAACGGTGGGCATTCATCACAGTCAATGGTATCGGCACCTCACTGTACACCACCTCCACCATACAATCCTGACCCTGGCCTCATCAGGTATCACATTTTCTGTCATAACGGCTTACTGATAATATTTGTTTGTTATCTTTGTTGAATGTGTGATTGTAATGAGCCCCTTAGCAACATATTTGTCATAACTTCAAAATCTCTTTGGAAGCTTAAGAGATGTGAAGCTAAAGGAGTTATTTGAGCATTCCTTAAATTCTTGCACTGTCACTATGCCAGTGGCTAATGACACATCCGTACAGTGGTGTGTTGGGTGTAGACCACAACACTATTTACTAAAAGAAGATTAGTATGGGAGTCCTCACATCAAAGTATTTTAAGTGACTAATGGCCAAGCATTTTGAGGAGGACTGGTTCTGCTAAGAGAGAAACTGGTATCATAACTAAGTGAAAAATCATTTTCATGGGAGACACAAGTACTGGGAATGAAAGGCATACAGTTTTTGGCAGAATCTTTTTTTTTTTTTTTTTTGGAACCAATATACCTTAGTTTGGCAGTCAGTTTCTGTGATCATTTCAGAGAGCAGGAGCATTAATGGTAGGAAATATGTATTAATTTTTGTGCCAATTTGTTTGCAGTAGACATGCATAGAAGCATGAGATATCACTGCATGATCCACTCCAACTAAGGAATAGACAGTCCATCCTCATTCAAAGTCACTTTCCCCTAGCATTAATACAAAAACCTCCCCTCATGTCTATGTACTGACATCATCTTCCCTGGTTCTCATAGAGTAAATTGCTGAAGAGACTATAGGTCAGTGGTGTAGTAAGAGCTTAAAGGTAAACTCCACCTTGGAACTCAAAACTGTTTTTTTATATTTGAGTTCCGCTGTGGTGACCCCTAACCGGGAAAAGCTGAAAGACACACACACACACACTCTGAGCTATTGTAGTGCAATAAAATCACTCTGTGCATCTTTTTAAATTTAAATTATAATTTAAATTTGAATTTTAATGTTTTACCACACAATGTGGCCATCATATGGCCTGCCATACTTATGTGATCTTGTTTTATTGCTTTGAATTCTGATTTCCAGAACCTATTTTATGTCACTTTATAAGAGTCATGCTAGGCATAAGGAGTTAAACTCTGTTTTTCTCCCATTTAGGTAAAATGGTAATGAATCACAGCATCTAATATGGATTTTGGAACCTGAATTTTTACTTTTTCACAATTTACCCTGTACTGAAGTCTCCTGTTAATTTCTAACATGCTAATATGATCTTGTTTTACTGCTTTGCCTTGTGGTTCCCAGAACCTATTTCATCTCCTGTTTATATAAGTCATTTTAAACATAAGGAACTGAGGTTCTTGTTCCTTCCTTTTATGTAGAATGGAAGTAGTGTGAGTTACAGGCATCTTACACAGCTTCTAGAACCTGATTGTTTTTACTTTTTGCCTGATTTGCTCCGTTTTATGTTAACTAAGAGGTGCTCTGACCTATTACCAGTAATTGCAAAGCCTCAGAAAACATAAAGTAGCTAAATTGTATTGTTTTCTAAGGTTGTAGGTTGTAGTCCCACAAGTATTGACAGATCTTCACCCACATACTATTCTGAGAGTGTCAAAAGTGTCATTACTCCAGGAGCTCTAACTGACAGCTGTCATTCCAAAGAAATTGTAAGAGACATGCAAACTGATTCTGCTAGTCTCTAGTGTCTGCATCAGTGTGATCAATGCTTTTTTTTTATCCTGAATATTGTAGAAATGTGCTGTATTTGCTCAAATGTATTTTACTTTTATAACTTCAGTCATGTATTTTGCTTTTATTACTTTTGTAATGTTAACTCTACCCTTACAATATAGCAAAGCTCTTTGACATAGGGATAACATTCTGATCTTGAATTTATGAGTTTTTTCTACAGCACAGATGTCTTCCTTCATTTCCTTTTCCTACATTTCTGCTGCCAAAGAGCTACCCCTTGATTAGTTACACTGTAGCATACTAAAACTTTGTCATAATGTAATCTTTCAGCATACCATCATTAATAGTTACTTTCTGTGCTGTGCATAAGATTAAAACACTACTGTCTGGAAAGATGATGCGCTTTCTGGAAAAAATACCTCCAACAAGTGAATCACTGTCCAAAACGATGTGGTCGAGTATGCACACTGATACTGTTTTTCTTCCTCTTTGCAACAAAGGCAGGGAAAAAGGTCCCACAACACTGTAGGCAGTTCTTTTTAATAGCAGTTGCTGATACCAGCAAAAATGAAAACTGTCTGTGTAAGAGTCTGCACAGTACCAGACAGGAAAACCTACAGATTCCCTTATCTATGGTATGTCTTGGAGGTAGAGAAAAATTGTGTGCGTTTAAATTGCTGTACAAAGGAAGCTCATTAAAATTTCACCTCAACCGATAATTAGTAGTCACACAGCCTCAAATGATAAATTGCCTTTGCCCTACATAATGGGTCGGAACCTCTAATCAGCTAGCCACTTTGTAAGCAGATGCAGTCATGGTACAGACAAAGGAGACCCACTGCAGTGGACTGATCTTCACTGCCTTGAACTGCCCTTCTTCAGGAAATGCCATATATGCAGGCATTTGATTTCTTTTTCCCCACATCACTGAGCAGGCAAGATGTACAGTGATAAACAGTGCCTGTTCCTACATTAAAGCATAAAGCTAAAATTCCTACGATTACCTGTAAGGGCCATGGGAGCCAGTCACATCTACGATTAGAAGTATCACTGCCAAACCCTTTTCTTTTGCACAGTTCTAGTTACCTGTACCAAGTTAGCTTCCATGGTGAAACAAAGGTATTCTTCTTGTCTGGCCGCTATGGAGCAAAATTACTTGCTAGAGAATTTTCCAGCAGGTTAGGTTTGGTCAAAGAAGAAAGAAGCCTGGAGACAATTCATTCCAAATCAGTCCTTTATGCAGGTAAACACTTTCGGAGACTGTGTTGAACTGAGCTGTAATTTATCGTGAACAATGTAAGGTGGGCAGTAATCTCAACTACGCCCCCTAGGTGTGCCTTAATTATGGGAGGGGCCAAGGGGGGTATCCTTTGGGAATTTAGGACTGCCCTTCGTCCTTAACCCTTAAGGTGCTGGTATAATGGTAAAAATACTAACATAACATAAAGAAAGTCATGTCTTGTTTTATTAAACTTATCAAACCTAGTAGAATGGGTCATTATAGTTATGTATAAATCGTTTAGAAGACTTAAGCAGTAGTCATCAGTTTTTCAGTCCATCTGGATATTTGTGAATTATATGCATATTAAAAAACACATTTGCCAATATTTTTTCAATAAATTAGTAATATTAAAAAACGCATTTGCCAATAATTTTTCAATAAATTAGTAAGTTGTAAAAGCAGCAAGTTTTCTATGAGGTCTACAGTAAATATTAAAAAGTGCTTTCACTGCAGAGGTGCTTCGTCAGATCTGCCTATCTGGATAGGAGGGTATATTCCAGGGAATGATAGTGAGCCCATCAAACTACAAAATGAAAAATAACTATGAAAAGACAAAAAAAAAATACAAAACATTATATCAGAAGTGGTCTCTCTAGGTTTACCAAAAAGGAAGTCAAACTGTATCTGGGTTGTGTTTGCCATGTCCACAAATGTATCTTCTTAGATTTTCAAAGGCCTGAGAGACAAGCTTTGGCTGCATTTAATTAAAGAGCTTCTCGATATTGTAGGTCCCTGGTGCCGAAATTGAAGCCAGAGGGTTATTGGGCCAGAGAAAAGACAAATCAGCTGTGTCTTAAAAGTAAGGCATTTATCATTGGTGGGTAGGTGTGGGTCTAAACATAGCCCATTCAGTTTAAGCCAATTAGTCCATCCAGGCTGCACAAAAAGGAGGAACCATTGTGTATTCTTGAAAAACCCCTGAAGAATCACTGACTGTCGATCAACTTTTGAATGATTACAAACCACAGTCACACCATGTGTGTGGCATATTATAACAGCTGGGAAATAATTAATGGAGGCTTGAGGAAGGAAGTATGAGTGCTAAACAGAGAAGTCTGTTATATTTATGTTTATTTTATTTTATTTTTGCTTTAGGATCAACCTGATGGCTTTTATAAAACACTGAGATCCATAAAGTACAAGTGAGGCTTTTTTGCGCTTTAAATAAAGTTGTGAGTAATTTCTAACTGTAAGCCACCCACATGTGTGTGGCATCTTAGTGAGACAAACAGACATTGAGATGTAAATTATGCTCAAAAGGCAATGTGCTGTACAGCTTCTAACTTGTAAATTAAAAACGCTATCCATCCACGTGTGTGTGTGTGTGTGTGTGTGTGTGTGTGTGTGTGTGTGTGTGTGTGTGTGTGTGTGTGTGAGAAGGTAAATGAAATTTAGCTTTTGTTTAAAAGGCACTGCGCTGCCAAGCTTATAACATAATCTGACTGCCTAAATTAGTATTAAAATTTTATTGTGAGTCTAAGGGAAAATCTAAGAAGGATATGGAAAGGTATGCTGTGGGGGGGGGGGGGTTGCAAGGGAATACGGGACATTATTAGGCCAAGCAGTCCTCATGTCCATGGCTAGCAAATATGGAGACAGAGGGAGCAAACAATGTATGGCGTGTCTGTACATGAATAATTACATTTTAAAATTGAGGGATTAAATGTGAAATGTGGTCATGTGGAAATACGTTATCATTGAAAATAAAGTTAGTAAAACAGACAGAGTCAGCGTGAACAGCTAATTATTTTACTGTCTACCTGCATGAAAATTGGCAAACTGAGAGCTAGAAAAATCCCCACTGCTACTTTCTGGTTTTCAATAAAACAAGACCAGCAAAAATAAGCACTGTGTGTGTGTGTGTGTGTGTGTGTGTGTGTGTGTGTGTGTGTGTGTGTGTGTGTGTGTGTGTGTGTGTGTGTGTGTGTGTGTGTCTTCTTGGGAGGGGTAAAAAGATGGACCAGAGGAAGGTGATGGTTAAATGTTGTGGCCAAGCCTGGATACAGAACCTAAAAAATAATCTGTGGGAGGTGAGGTATCTTGCCCTGCATATAGTCCATTAGTTATATTAGGAGATTAATGTCAGTATTAACTAGGTTGAATTAATAGTAATAATAATGATAATAGTAATAATAATAATAATAATAAAGAGAAAAGACAAAAGAAACAGTATGAAGTCAGATTATCTAAAATTGAAAATTAGGGATTAAAAAATTGAATCACTACCTTATCACCTTTTGAGTCCATATATACCTGAGGTCCGTGGAAACAAAATGACAGTTGAACATTAAGCTTATTCCCCATTGGGTCCATATTGACCTAAAGTATTGGGGATCTTAGGGATCCCGAAATGTGTTCAATAGTATAAATGATGGTCCAGTTTATTTAGATTTAGTATGCAGTTAATAGACACTGATGTGTTTAGGCCAGGGTATTTTTTGGCTTAGAGCCTGATTTGCCATTCAAATTCCATTTTTTCTAGTCTGTCATTGGTTTTGCCTTCATATGGCTCTCTGGTGAGCTGTTTCATGATGAAGAAGGAAAACTTGTTGTGTTATCCTTCATGTGATTCACTAAAGCGCTATTGGGTGAGTCCTGTCTGATGTCCATGAAATGCCTTGCAATCTGAGTTTGAAGTTTATTGATAGTTTTACCAATGTAAAAAGCCTGGCATTTTTGACACTGTGCTCTGTAGACAACAAACTCGGTGCTGCAGTTTCTGTAGGATTTACATCTGTGAATTTTTTTGTTATTGTAATTCACATACCCACATGCCCCAACTTATTTCATATATTGCTTGCCTACCTGTCCCACCATTCCATACTTAAGTATTGTTTGCTTTTTACATCTTTAAGATTACTAGCCACGATATCTATTCATCCACTTGTTTACACAAGCCACGGACTGTTATCCCCTCACGAGCTACCCTGATCTTTACTTTTTTCCTCATCATTCTCTTCAGCCACATTATTTTAGGCAGCTGTGGCAGCCTCATGCAGATGCTAATTCCACACAGGAACTCTCTGAACAATATTATCACTTTCTGATCTCATCCTTCTCAACCTTTCTATATCAACACCCCATCACTCCTGCCATAGGAGGTCTTACCATTTTAGGCCAGCATTTCTACCTATTTGATAATATATTACCTCTTTTACCAATGACCTGCATTTTTCCCTTCCTGTACAATATATGGAAGACCAATTAAATTTAGAATTTATTCATGTCATTGAGAAGCAACTGACCTAAGTGACCATATAAGGGAAATATAGAATAAAGAAGTTATACTACACTAAAACCTATTCCAAGCACTGTCACTTAGGTCAGTAATAATTATTGATTATGAACTGGAATTTCAATGACAAACCAGGAAAAGCCCAAATTTGTGAGATGGGATGTCCAAAAATATATTTCCATTTCCATGACTGAGCTGTCACAATTATTCTTTGTCTTTTTCCTTTTTTCTGCCTTTTGACCATCTAGCCTATGTCAAACTTGCCCATTCATTCCCAGTCTTCGGGATGACAGCTGGGTACAGCATGGCTGGAATCTAGGCAGCTATGAAGGATTATTTTTGTGCCATAGTCACACCAGTTAGAAACTGATGTGGACAGTGATGTCACTGCTAAAGATTACTTAGTGTACCCACCACATATGCATTCTCCAACCAATATGTTGGTGAATGCTACTGCTAATTGCATAGTAGAACCAAGGCCACATCTCTGGTCTTTCTGCTTTATGAAGCCCATAAGTCCCTGCTTGCTTAGCAGCAGGTATAGCAGATAAACAGGCATCCTTCCCTTCAGGTTGGCTTTGTTCCATCACCCCCATTTGTCCCTGCCAACTCCTTCATCTCCCAGGCTAACAAATGAACATATGTTGTATGGGTGACAATCAGGGCATTATCCATCTCACCATGAATCTGGCTAGTCACAGTAATTTTTCTGTGAAGTGGATATTCTTTTCCAATCTCCTATGGAGGAGCCCCCCCCCCCCCACCGCACACATATCCTGTAATTATTACCAGCTTGTTAGCCCACTGCATTTTGGGAAAAAAGTGATGGAGCAACAGTAGAATAATAACTTCTTATACAATCTGCTTAAAAAAAAGAAAAAAAGAAATTGCATGGATCGTCTTCTACAAATGCACATCTCCCTAGTTATTTAAATCATGACAGTAAAGTATTTTATAAACAATGAAAAAATAAAAATAAAATGCAGAGTATGAAATATACATTGTTATAAAATTCAACCACAAACAACAAACTTATGGCATTTCAGGTTAATATCATGTGAAATAAATACTTCTAGCCTACACAAAACACATTAGAAGCCACATTGCCATTGAAAAAGCCATTTAACTATATACTTACAATCACACAGTTGGGGGTAATCAAATAGTTCATACACTTTCAGTTCACAGATTCACTGTATATACCCTGGGCATCAAACTAGCACAGACACTCAAGAGAGATATAAGCTGATGAAAAGGTACATCTCATTTTCAAATACCATTTTCAAGTCTTTTGATTGCATCCCTGCAACTCTGTCTTAAATTTTGTTTCACACTCCACCAGTGTCATTAGTACATATTTATTTTCTCATTGGTTAACACTAGATTTTCTGAGATTAATTCATATGATGAGTAGAAATACTTCCTGGATTACACGATTAAGCATGTAACAGTAATGGTGTAATGGGCACATTGTAATACTTAAATGATAATTAAAAAAAGGAGCTCACAACCCAGAATGTTACTAAACTGCATTTCATTAAATGACAAACATTTGCCCTGTGGCTGTGGCTTCCTCAAATGTAAAGGGAGATTAAATTGATGCATGTTTTATGACAATGAAACATATAACAGTGTGGCTATCCATATTTTAATAATGCAAATCACTGAGATGTTCTAAGATTTACTGTTTAACTTTTCATTTTGTTTTCTGCTACATAAACTTTTTTTATGAGTAGCAATAGCATATATAACTTCAGAATAACAATGTAAGTACTGTATAATACAGAATTCTTATCCGTTTAACTGACGTTACAATGCTGACAATTCACTTTATTATAGTTTCCTAGTGTCTAACCTGCTGGTCATAAAGTGATTATGCATCAATTTATCTTGCATATTTTACTTTTATGAAAACAATTTTTGGATACTTTAAGAAAATCATTGCTTATATATGATGCTCAGGGCATGAATTAATTGGACATCTACAAATGGTAGATTTCCTTTTCAGAAAATATAATTTACGTAATTCTCTAACCCAAAAACTAGCTTTTGTAATTACAGTGTCTTAATCTGCCTACAGTATTCAACATTTATTCTTCTATATCTTGTTCTAAATTGCACAGTCTTTCTGCCTCTAACTTTTCCCAATATGGGACAGAAACAATCCCTGGGATGGTCACTAGTGGCATGCAGAAGATTGTTAGAAGCTATACTTTTTTCCTGAATAATTTAAATGTATGCTCTTGAGAAAAATTAAATTATCAACAAAATGAAAATAATGCCTTGTATGAAAGACATTCCAAGTTTAATGATTCAAATATATCTTCTCAAAATAACCCATAAAATAGTTAGCATATGAAGCAGTACTTCCTTTCATTACTGTTTTCTATTTAAGTTGCAAATGCTACTATAAATTTAAAGTAAAAAAGGTCAGAAAAAACACAACACCTCTACTAAATAGTTAATCTGAAGAAAATAATTTTTAAAATGTTATTTCTATAAACCCATTCTCATGTCTTATGATACTGTAAAGGTTCTGGGCAAAAGAAAAAAAAAATAGAACTGTAACAAGAAATTACAAGTGCAAGACTTTTTTTTTAAGTGGAAGATAGCAAGCAGAAAATCAGCAGTCCTATAAGTGAGTGCAGCAGCAGTTACCAATACCACCTGCCCAGAGACAGACAAACACACAAACTTCACAACTACTGCAAAGTCTTTGTACAGAGCTCTCTCACACACACACACACACACACACACACACACACACACACACACACACACACACACACAGACAGACACACACACACACACACACACACACACACACACACACACACACACACACACACACAGGGATAACAGTACTGTCTGTCAGCAAAGCGCTAATATATACTACTGTGGCTATTATTTATGCATTTGTTCATTGGATCTCAATCATTCATCTGAGATATATGCAGTCAAAGAAGCTGTATTTGGTGGACATAGCTGTGTGTCTGTGTATGTGAGCACACATATGACTTTATGTGTGAGTGTAGGTGAGTCTTTGTGTCATGTCTTTGAATTTCTGCATGTATGTGCTTGCATATGATTGTGTGTATGTATGTGTAACTGTTATTGAATACTTACATAATGTTTGTGTTTTAGATGTAAAATACTTCCTCCAAAAATTACATATCCCTATATCAACATTGAAACATTAAACCAAAACTATTTTCTATTAATAATATAAAAAATATAAACAACTACAAAATAACTTAACAGATAATCTTTTTTTTAAGTGCACTAATGCCCTCCAGGGTGAGCAAAACAGGAAAGTAACAAAACAAAATCAGGGGTGGGAGGCCCTCTGCCCCATGGGCGGTCCATTATTTTCCTGTAACACCCCCCATTGGGCATTATTGCATGCATACTGTTCAAGCTAAGCTCTTCCCATTGTACTGTATACCCCTAAACTGCTGGGCATCCAGGAGATTTTAGTAGTCAAGAAATGCTACCATAAGACCTTTTTAATATTTTTTCTTATTTTGTTGGTCGCAGTTCTTCTATGACAAGCTGTACATCTGTCCCCTCCATGGGAAAAATGGTCAGTGTATTTAGTACTCTATGAGGGTAAGAGCTGGCCCCAGGAGCCCATCATCCCAGCAGCCATCAGGGATGTTTTATGGGGACATGTATTTGCTGGTAGGCCAAGCGTCGAATACTGCCCTTCTTATATATACACTAATATTCATGCCCAGCTGTGGCTACAGCAAATGCTTTTTGGCAGGCATACTTGGCAGGCATACTTACCATCATGGCCTGAATGTTGCTGACAGTGCACTTTGGTACTGTCTTATGCACGACTCTACTGATTGTCAATACAAAAGTGAGCCTTAGCAGACTTCCTTCCTCCAAGGATGGTTGAGCCAGTGTTGGGCATTAATTCCTATTCTTCCTCACCCTGGTTCATTTGTTATCTAAGCCCACAGATCATCACTGTCTTAATCAGGGCTTTATCCCTCTACTCCATGGGGTCTGGCTTCAACCATAAGCCTTTTAACAATAATTATTTTTAAGTTAGTAGAGCATGTTTGAAAAGAATTACTATTAACTCCATATGTTTATCTTTATGGCTGTATTTAAATCCTTGAAAATAGAAGTTTAGTCTTCATTCCATTATGTATTTATTATAATTGCCTGAAGATTTTTACTGAGAACTTTCAGGGTGGAATTCTAATATGACTATTATACAGTAGTACCAAATGCAAGGGCCCATGGCCTTTCATTATGAAAATCTAACATTTTGCAGTATACTCAGTTATAACAGGTGGGTAGGGGTTATGACCTCTGTGGAGGGTGCAGAACGCAGATCATAGCCAGCATATATCTGTACTAACTTGTCATTACATAAAAAGTAAAAATAATACTATATATTTTACCAGACTAGGCAACAGTTAGGTTACTGCTAACATGTCATAGCCTATGGTCCATGTGCTGAGAAGGGCAACATGCTTCAGATAAAATCAGAATACTACCTTTGAGATACAATACGCATTTATGATTTTTCCCAGCCTTGACTATTTAGCTCCCTTCAACTCCTCATAGAACTTATTTATTCCCCTCTGCCCTTGCAGGCTTCAGCACCCCCACAATACTGGCCATGGCCCTCTGCCAGTGGAGATTTGCTGTTTCTATGTTTTTCAATTTGAACAGACAGTGAGGAGTGAGAGACAGAAAGTGATAAGCCTTTTTCCTTGACTCTGTGGCTGGCAATGTTTGTTTTTTAACTCCTCTATCTCTAATTTCTTGATAAGCAGGTGTTAATAAATACATTGCTGGAATACTGATGTGCATGCTGAAACTGTAGACTGATGATCCTATACTGAAGTATAAGGCAGGCCTACATGTAGTGCAAATAATCTTATACCTTATGTACATGGCAAGAATGTCTGTGAGTGCAGAATGAACATTTTATCTGCAATACAATATATGAATTCCTAGTTGCAAGACTTCTAGCTCCTTCATAGCATATATAAAATATTTTACCCAAGATATACTATTAGGAATTTAAATTTCAGAGTTAACATTTATCAACATACTCATTTCCTAAGCACAACACAGTAAAACATAAAGACAACTCTGTACCAAAATCTGGACAGTATAATAGCAATGAAAAATCACAAGACAAATGATAAAAGTTACGGTTTAATGATCTCTTTAAACTGACTATTGCAGAAGAATTCCAGTGCCTCTTGGGAAGATTTTCAAAGGCATTGTACCTAGGATGAAAAGGAATATAGTCCTGAAGAGTCCTGTCACATTCTAGCAATTTCCAGACTTTGCACAGCATAGACACCTGACTGGTATGCATGGAACCAAGAGTTCTTTCAGGTGGATGAGGGAGGCTCAGAAAGTAAAGACCCAGATACACTAACTCCACAACTTTATAGTAGCCTCTGATCAAATCAGCAAACAATCCATATTAAGTAAAACTGGAATAATATGTTAGTAATAAGAAGTACCAGTTAGCAATCAGATTGAAGAGATATAGTAAAGCTGCATACAGTCTAATTCCGAGTTAGGAAGCCTTAGGCATAGTGAATTATAAAAAAAATCCAGCCTTAACTCATTCCCTCCAGTACAGCTCTATTGTGTGTACCTTTAACTCCTAGTGGGTGTAGCTTGAGCCTTTAAAAAATGAAGTTATCACCTTACAATTCAAACAAATATTCATATCTGTGGAACCATAAGTGTAAATAGAAAATTGTAAATGGTAAACTATTCAGGGTAAATT
This sequence comes from Protopterus annectens, assembly GCF_019279795.1. NCBI lineage: Eukaryota > Metazoa > Chordata > Ceratodontiformes > Protopteridae > Protopterus > Protopterus annectens. The sequence continues at coordinate 1,495,387,247 of NC_056729.1, read as the reverse complement.
ACATTTTATGTTGGTGGCATTCATTCAGTTCAATGCTTTAAAATGGATTTTACAAACCAAAATAAAGGCATTGAATAATAATTCTGTAATGTTGTATAAAAAACTTATGATATCTCAGTAACTATTCAAGCAAGACACATACTGCCAGCAGGATTTCCTTCATACAGCTGTGAGCTGTCATATGAGGCTATGCAGTTCTGTGTGTGTTATCTGAATGTTGAGATATTTAGAAAAATATGAAAATTATTACAATACAAACAGTATACAAATAATATTTATTATCTCTTTAGCTGCATTGGACGTCAGTACAATTATGTTTGCCATCATGTATGCTTTATGATGAAATCTTTTTTTTTAAACGTTTTTATTAAATTTTAACTAAAATTGATCATGACAATAATTGTATTTAGAAATTTGTAAGCATAACAAAGAACAATATGAACAAGAACAAACAAGAACACTTATTTACAAGAGTGTCTACTAACAATGAAGATTCTCAAAAAATTCCTATACATTACAATTGATATGAGTATAGCTATTTTTGTTTATCAAGCAGTTCCTTGAAATTTGTCCACATTTTGTAGTAGGAGGTGATTCTAGTAGATCTTGATTTAATGGTGATAATTTCCAGATGACGTACTTCAGTTGCAGTATTTGTAAATTCTTTGAATGAGGGTGCAGCTTTATTCTTCCAATTCTTGGTTATAACTTCCCTCGCAATTAATAAAATGGACCATAAAACAGTGTATTTCATTGTTTTAACTCAAACAAGAATGGGGTATTAAAAAGAGTTAATGACTTAGATAAAACAAAATTGGTCCCAAATAAAGCCTGTAAAAAAGATTAGTGTTATTCCAATAAAGTGTAAGTACACCACTATTAAAGAACGTGTGTTGCCAATCTGCTTTAAGCTCCTGTTTACATCACCAACAGACTTGTTTCTTTTTAAACATTAATTAAATGTTATGAGGTGTGAAGAAAGATCTATGCAAGAATCCAATAAGAGAAACCAGGAACCAAACAAGAAAAACTGATGGAGGTCCAGGGAGCACTAAGTCCACTATAAACCACACAGGTACTAGCAACCACCACAGCTTTATTGAGCAAAAACAGCAGTCAAGCGCTTTTGTCTTACATAAAGACTTCATCAGAACTGCAGTAATCACATAAACCACACAATATAAAGGAACATCCTGTAGTCATGTGGTTAAAGCTGACCAATACAAATAATGCTTTAAAATTTAATTACTTAATTAAAAACTTGAAAATGTAATGACAGTTTAGGATCCTCTTTGTGAGGTACTTTTGCGGCCTCTCCAGTTATTGCAGGTGTCTAGTAAGATACATGAAAAATGGGGCATTGTATTTGATGATTGGCCTAATGAGGGAAGGGTAGAGGGAGACAATGACCTCTTTCTTCCTGGATGCAAAACCATTAGTAATGAGATGTGCCACATAGAAGGACTTTCTGACCACAGTGGCAATGTGGTGGTCAAAAGAGAGGTTGCTGTCAACCTGTGTTCCCAGATCTCTTATAACGCCTTCTATGTTATGTGGACTACCATCAATGTGGTAATTCATGGGAATTGGGTTTTTCCCAAAGGGGGTGATGAAACATGTTTTGGCATTGAGCTTAAGGCTATGGTTCTGACACCAGTCAATGGTCTCAGTGAGGCCTTTCTGTAGGAATACTGGAATAATGGCTCCCAACTTGCAATTGTCTGTGAATTTTGTCAGCCAGAGTCCTTTCGTGTTGGCCTGGACTTCTGAGAAGTAGATACCATACAGGAGAGGACCCAGGACTGATTCCTGTGGGACTCCACTCGTGACTGGTCGCAGTCTGACTTGGAGTCAGCTACTTTCAGACTGTGGGTTCTATCTGTGAGCCAGTTTGCAACCCACCTTGTGATATAGGGGTTGATGCCTAGCTTAGTGAGTTTTTCTATGATTCCTGAGTGGGGAATGGTATCAAAGGCTTTGGCCAGATCAAGGTAGGCTGTATGAGCTACCTTGCTTTCATCCACAGCTCTGATGACTGACTCAAAGAAGTCAACCAAGATGAGCAGGCATGATCTACCCTTCACAAAACTGAACTGTGTGGGATCCAGAGTTTGGAGATTCTTTATATCCTTGTTTATTAGATCCATGATGATGCGTTCCATAGCTTTGCATATCAGACTTGTCAGGCTAATAGGGCGATAGTTCCCAGGGTCTGTAGTCGCTCCTCCTTTGTGGAGAGGGATGACTGTAGAAGTGTGCCATTTGGTAGGGACAAAGCCTGAGGTGAGGCTGTGATTGAACAGGGCACACAGGTGAGGTGCCAGTTCACTCTGTAGTTCATGTAGAGCACAGCCAGGGATATTGTCAGGTCCCATAGAAGCTGTATTCTTGGCCTTAGACAGTGCTGTTGTAACCTGTGCAGCAGTAATACTGGGTGCCTGGCAATCTACTGGTATTGTGATTAGTCCTTTGGAGGGTAGGGGTAAAGATGGCACTGAATCTGCATGTCAGTATATTGGCTATATCTGTTGGCTCAGTATAGGAGGTACTATTGTGCAGTAGCTCAGAGCAGATCTGGGTATTGCCATGGAGATTCTTTACATAACTATAGAAGGCCTTGTGGTTGTTTTTACTGTCTGCTGCAATTCTGTTTTCATAGCTAGCTTTAGAGGATTTTAATGAGGGATCTCAACTTTTTGTTGAGGCTGATAAGGGAGTTTTTCCAGTCTTGGGACTTCACCTTATTCCACATCAGTTTCCTCCTTCTGTTGTAGAGTTTGTTTATGTTAGGAGGCCACCAGCTTGGCTTCCTTTTTTTGGAGGAGAGCTTCTTGGTAGTATTTGGTATGGCGAGATCCATGCATTTGTGTATGTGTTCGTACAGTGCATTGGTGTATGATTTGATGATCATGCATCTATTCTCCATTTGCATGGGTGCCGTGAAGTTAGCCACCTCTGTTTTTAGGAGCCCAAAGTTAGCTTTGGAGAAGTTTTTCATGGTGGTTACCTTTGCGGGGGGGGGGGGATTAGTTTGTGGTCGGATCTAACCAGGGAGGAGTTGACTATTGGTGTAGAGCAACGGTTGCCCATGTTAGTAATGACCAGGTCAAGGATGTTCCTACCTTTAGTGGGGGTAAGAATGAACTGGTCCAGGCCACTGGAATTAATGAATTCCAGAAAACGTTGGGCAAGTGTATTGGTACATGAGTAGCTTTCCCAGTTAATGGAGGGGTAGTTGAAGTCGCCGAGCATGAGAGTGTTAGGTTGGACCCTAATATTCTCCAGGGTGCTTAGGAACGTGGAGTGTGAGTCTTGGGACATGGTTGGGGACCTATAACAGGCTACGACCTGAATCACTGTCTTACCCAATGTTAGCTGCACCTGAAGTATCTCTGATGTGTTATGTTGGGCTACCAATCTGGAGGTGTGCACATCCTTTATGAATATGGAAACACCACCACCTTTGGAGCTTCGGTCCAAGTTCTGGAGCCGAAAGGTGTGGAATGAGTTATAGCCTGGTAGTGCAGGGGTGCTTTCTGCTGCCTTGAACCAGGTCTCTGTTACAGCACAAATGTCGATGCTCTCCATTTTAAGGAGTGCTTTGAGCGAGTGCATTTTGAGATTTAGACTTCTAGCATTGAGCAGCATGACCCTCAAATTGCATTTGTTTGTAGCTGTTTCGGTGGTAATTTGGTCTTTGGAACACCACCTAAAAAAAGTCACTGTAGGGGTGGAAAGAGCCTTGGCCAGTATCTGGATACAGGCCATCTCTGGCAAAGAATCAAGGTCTGTCAATCATGTTATCACAGGCAGACAGATACTGGATCCCCTTAGAATGATACCAGAAACTTAGCCAGTTGTTGAAATCAATCATTTTCTGCTTGTACTGTGACATAATTCTGGGTGATGGTAGGATGCTGCTCAGGGCTAGGGTCATACCTGCCTGGGCTACATAATCCAAGAGCTTCTCCATGTCTCTTTTCATGTAGTCCAGGGAGGTATGTCTCAGGTCATTCACACCCACATGTACAATGACAGTGTCATATTTGTACCTGTTGTTGAGGGACCTGAGTGCATGCATTATGTGGTGGATCCTGGCACCTGACAGGCAGCTGACTGTTATTTTCTCCTTACTCAACCTAGTGAGTGGGACATCAGTGTGCCTCACTACTGAGTCACCTATGACTAGTGTGCTGGGCATGCTTTTTTGCCTTAGAGGTTTTGATTGAGTGGCACACTGTGTAGGAGAGTTATGTGTCTCGTGATTAGTGTTGTGTTGTGGTGACCGAGTGCGTTTCTGCCTTGGAGGTCTCTGCTGTTTGGGTGGATTTTTATTGAGAGCCTCCGCAAAGGTGGGTGTGTGGTTTGTGTTTTTATGTGAAGACAGTGCTGGTGTGTGTTCTGGAGGGCTATGTGTTCCATGTGGTGTGGTGCAAGTGTTGACCTTCTCCTCTTCACCAGCTATTCCAGGCTTGGCTGGAGAGTGTGTGGCTTCCAATTTAGATATATAAGTGCATCTCTCACAAGTCTGAGTGTTGGGAGGTAAGAAGAGAGAGTTGTCAGTGTACATGAGGCAGTTGCTACATTGCCTCAGGATGCCCAGGTTCACTAGGTTAATAGGAGAAAGCACAGGGAACTGACCTTTAAACATGCCTGGAGGGGTGGGCATTAATAATAAGTACATTGTAGAACATTTAGTGCTGGTAGCACTTTTGTGTGCTACAATAATTGCTACAAGAAGTCTGGTATGGTAAAGTGCTAGACTAATAAGCTAGTAAATGTGCAGGAGAGGAGAGAACTAGCAGATCTAAAGGAAAATTTTAGAGCAGACTTTGGCACCTCTCCGAAGCTTACAAACAGTCCTGGATACAGCAAATCAGTATCTGGACTAGACTAGTTACAGGAAAGTTGGGAAACAAGCGCAAACACAGGCTTTTAAACCAGAAAGTTGAAAGAGATGGAAAAACTGCCCAAACAGCCAATAACTACAAATTCGGGGACAGAAACCACTCCTCTTGTGGTAGATAGGCTACCTAGTGCTTACCACTCCTACTGATAAGCTAGAAGGCTTCCCTCCAACACAGAAAGGCTTGGGGGGGGGGGCTCAGAAGCTTACACACAGTCCTGGATACAGCAAATCTGTATCTGGACAAGACTAGTTACAGGAAAGGAGAGAAAAGAGCAAATGTGGACTTTTAGACTAGAAAGTTGAAAGAGCTGGAAAAAACTGCACAAACGGCGAATAAACTACAATTTCTGGGCCAGAAACCACTCCTCTTGTGCTAGATAGGCTACCTATTGCTTACCAGTCCCACTGACAAGCTAGAAGGCTTCCCTTTAACACAGAAAGGCTTGGGGGCTGAGAAGCTTACAAACAGTCCTAGATACAACAAATCTGTATCTGGACTAGACTAGTTATAGGAAAGGTGGGAAACAAGCACAAATGCAGGTTTTTAAACCAGAAAGTTGAAAGAGATGGAAAAAAATGCTCAAATGGCCAATAAACTACAATTTCTGGGCCAGAAACCATTCCTCTTGTGGTAGATAGGCTACCTAGTGCTTACCACTCCCACTAATAAGCTAGAAGGCTTCCCTCAACACAGAAAGGCTTGGGGGGCTCAGAAGCTTACAAACAGTCCTGGATAAAGTAAAACTGTATCTGGACTAGACTAGCTACAGGAAAGGTGGGAAACAAGCACAAATGTCGGCTTTTAGACCAGAAAGTTGAAAGAGATGGAAAAACTGCCCAAACGGCCAATAAACTACAATTTCTGGGCCAGAAACCACTCTTGTGGTAGATAGGTTACTTAGTGCTTACCACTCCCACTGATAAACTAGAAGGCTTCCTTCCAACACAGAAAGGTTTGGGGGGCTCAGAAACTTACAAACAGTCCTGGATACAGCAAATCTGTATCTGGACTAGACTAGTTACAGGAAAGGAGGGAAACAAGCTTAGAATTTTTTTTTACAGAAAAGCAGTATATGAAAACATGCCACGATTTGGGAAAAAGAAGCAGCTGTGAAACTAGATAACAGGCTAAAAGTGAAAGCAGTATGAGTCATGAATGCCGAAACCACTTCAGTGCCACTAAATTACATTTCTTCAACCTATACTATGTGAAATGGTGGAACAGTATATTGCAAGTTATATATTCTTAGAAAGGGGGTGTGTGTTTTATGGCCTTTGGATTGGTGCCAGAGACCAGGATTTTCAAATCTGGGCATTGTCTATTGTGGCCTGACAAACTTCTCAGTGAGGCACACATACCTCTCAACTGTCCAGATTTTCATAGAATTCCAGATTTTTGTGTCATGTTTTTTGGGCTGTTCCTCTGCTCCTCAGCTATATCACAGGATGGCTGGTGTGGGTATCCACCAAACAGGTATGTGCTAATCAAAGCATTTTTTCCTGTAAAGGGAACAAGACTGGTAAATTATGCCAGTCTCTCCATGTGGAGAAGAGAAGAACTTTGGAGCCTTGATAACATAAAATGTAAACACAGTATTTTGAGTTCATTATATTATTCATAAATAGTTTTATTTTTAGAGAGGAGGAGAAAGGTTAGAATTGTTCTAATTACATTTTCATACTGATTTTAACAGCCCAGATGATAGCAGTCATAATGTTACTTTATAATAACTAGAAAACTGTGAAAGCAAAAAGAAATGCATAATTGTATTTTCTAATGAGTCATAATTTGCAGTGTATGTGTTTGTGTGTGCGTATCTGTTTTTGTGTGAGAGAAAGATGCTGCCAATGTCTTTCCTATGTTGGATAGGGTGAATATATGGAAATAAATAAACTTATATTTAACAAAGTTGGCATCCCTTTTATTTGTCCAAATGTTATTCCCTCACAGTTTTTTATCAAGCCTGGGCTGTTCGAATTGCCTAGAGTTTTTCACGTCTCAAGGGCTACAGAATCTTTACCAGTTACAGAACCTAACCATTGAGGTAAGTGTCTCCTTAGACAAACATTTAATCTATGACTACAAACAGATAGCAAAGTATAGTCTAATTAGTTCTTTTCTGGGGAAGGTTAAAGAAAATTCCTTTACACTAACAGATTTTTCAAAGCCATTTAGCTCCTCCCCCCCCCATATTGCCCTTCTTATCAGAAAATCTGCATAAGGGAAAGAGCAGCCAAAGAAATATTCCTGAAACATAATCATAGAAGCATACATTTTAAAAGTACATAAGGACCAGTAGTTTGCCCAGAGTTTGCCCAGACTGCCGTTGCTCTGCTTACTGGAAAAGCTAAAGATCACACTTAACAAACAATATGAAGATTACAACCATTTAAAGCTGCCTGTCCTGTCTTATTAGAAATGTGCAGAAACTTGAGAAATGTAAAGCCAAATGATCATTACCTATGTCAAGCAAATACAAAGGTGACTGTTATTAAGGTATTTGTCAGCAAGTTTTTCACATTATACCTACACACAGTTTAAAGTTTCATCTTTTTGTCTTTTCTTCACGATGCTATTTTTTTTAAACTCATCAGAATGTATATTTAACCATTTCCAGATCTTGTCTTCATTGTTTTTGTGTTTAATCGCCACAACTAATCCATATCTGGCAGTCAGACATTTTACAAATTCTGACTCTGCAATTTTGCATACAAAGTATATAGCTACTGCATTTGTATTTACATACAAATTGTGAACATATTGTTTTTGATCTTATTTGTTTTATCTGTACTTCATGGTAAGGTTGTGGTCTAAGAACCAGCCCACTTGCCTAACCCCAGTAAATGAGATAAAACAAGAGATACATAAACATCTTCTTTTATCTTTTCTCCACCTTCATGCAAAATGCTTTATGTCTGTCCTATGGATTCTTTAATTCTGGTATTATTTTAAATTTTATTATTTTACATAGGCCATTCTGATCCTCCACCTCCATTTTTGTTAAGTAATGCTTCCAAGTATCAACCCTGAGTTGTCCAGCTTACTTCCTCAATTTGTTTCATCTAGTTCTCCCACATCTCTTTCTTAAAGCCACTGAACATTACTGATATGTCTGAGGTACTTAAAAATGTCAGTTTCATGTCTCTTACTTTCATCTCCCTCTGCCCTCTTCCTTCAATACTATACATGTTAAATTCTTTCCTTCTTTTGTTTTTTTCTTTTTCCCAAAGGTCATTTGAATTTTCATAAACTTTGATGTCATTTTTTAAGTCAGTAATTCATATCCAACCAGGACAACTATCAAATCTGCTACAAAGAGTTAAACCTAGTACCTTCCTGTTTAGAGTGCATCAAAGACTTAACCAGCATTGCATGTCTTCTATGATAAGTAAATGAAGATATTTTAATCTACAGAAGTCTTATACATAGCTGCCTTGAAAATAAATAATAATAGTTTTGTTAGAGCTTAATCAGAAATACAGAGTCAGTTGCTGTTTCTATCATAAGGGTGTCTTAAATCTAAGAAACGTAACTGCTTACTAATGTACATGAACCTACTGCTTTTACTGTAAGACTGAGCTAGTTGATGTGATAAAGAAATCTGACTAAAAATTCTGACTGATGTGTTTTTACTTTTGTAGGACCTGGGAGCTTTAAAAATTCCTGAGCAATTTCGAGTCATCATATGGAGAGGTTTGCAGGATTTAAAACAGGGGCATGACTATGGCCCACAGCCACTGATTCGTTCCAGTAGTAATGCTTCTACTATAGCCATAGGCACAGCTGGTGAGCTCCAGCGTCAAAGAGTTATGGAGGCAGTGCATTTTCGTGTCCGCCACACTATCACTATCCCAAACCGAAGCAACAATTCTGATGACTGGGCTGATTTTGGTTTTGACTTGCCCGACTGCAAGTCCAGAAAGCAGTCCATAAAGGAGGAGTTTACAGATAGCGACATCAATTAATCATGTGATAACAGGAGGCAGATAAGGAACACTGAGATCAAATTCTTGTGACTGGAGCAATGGGTGGTGGGACCCACAACTTTGCATGTGTCTGAAACAGACGTGTCTGATAAAGACTCAGAAACAGGAGGGCTTTGGTTGAACATGGGTCCTTCTGCTGCAGTGCGTCCCCCTTCACTCTGCTAAAAGGAAGAGTTGTCATTAAAGCACTTCCACTGGTTTGCCAACTGCTGTTCAGCTTCACTCACTAAAGAATTTCAGGTAAGGGGGCTGACATGGAATCCAAAGGGAAAGGTTTATGTAGCTGCCACACCCAACAGGAAAGGATATGAACCATTTTTAAACTGGAAGAATGCAATCAGAACACTTTTATTTGGTGACATTTGGCAATGCTGCCTCTACAACCAAGCATATTCCAGCTTTGGAAAAGGAGCCTGAATTCTGACACTAGAATTTCATGCAAATGTTAAAGTGTAGTGAATACTGAATATTTTCTTCACAATAGGTGAACGCAATCTTACTACAACACTATTTGACGACTCCACTAAATTCTAGCATTTTGTAAGTACGGGTCAGCCACCTTAACTTCCCATCAAAAAGTGATTTTTCCTTTCCCTGCATTAACCTCCACTATCAACTCACCCAAAACTGACTGCCAAAAAAGTATTTTGTCTGCCTTACATTTGGTAATGAGGGCATTTGACATAGTATCTGTCTTTCTATTTATATTGTGTCACTTTCTACAGCTGAAAGACAATCTTTTTTTTTCAGTTTTAGAGTTGTAAATAAAAAAATGTTAAGTGTTAGACTTAGATGTAAAAAATATGTGGCAATATTTGCAGTACTCTGGCAGAAGGGTATGCACATGGCTTGTTGGTTCCACTAAAAGTGTAAATAGATTTTAAACAAAGACACTGGAACTGTATGCTTGAACAATCATTTCTAGAAACATCTTCCATCATTGTTAGGAAGAGACGTATCTTGTACAGATTTTCGTATCAATTTAAGTTTTTAAAGTCTTATTTGTTAAAAAAGAAAACAAAACATTAAATTAAAGCAATTCAGATGTGCTTTTTTTAAAATTAAGCCAAATAAAGGTGGTATTATTATTATTGTTTTTAAATCAGAATTACAACAATGTTGGTTTTAAAACAACTGTTTTAATAAGCTTTTTTATTTGTTTATTATTATATGGAGGTATGTGTATTTTGAAATACCATTTGTGCTAATAGTACAGGCTCTGTTACCTAGGAGTGGCATGTGTACCAGTTATAATTCATACACTTTTCCAAGTTATTGGGTAAACAATAAAAAAAAAAACATAACTAGGCAGAGATAATGTGCCACAAAGGTACAAGATATGTTTTGTTCTCATTTGTCCTCATAAAATATTTTGAAATAATGTAAAAAAAAAAAAAAACTTCAGGCACTCCACAATGATTAGTTCATGCAGTCAATGATTACATTTACTTTGAAGCAATTACTTTTTGCATTGTTTTGTTAGAGACTCTGTAGTACAAAGCAGATATTTTTTCAATGAAAGCACAGTAGATGACTTCTGATTAATCTGATTTCACCATTCCACCTCCCTCTACACACTCACACCCACACCATTGAAGAGAGACTTTACTGAACCATATAACTCTCTTTCCTACTTGGGTGATACCAGTGTATTGTAGTTAGGAGCCTGTCCTGACTGATTTAGGCTTAAATGCAGCAAGGTTCACCAAGAGCATGTAGCAGCCTCAGTTGCGTTATTGCTGGACTACTGTGTTTATATTGTTTTCCACATAGTCCATTACATATTGTTAGCTGATGTTTAGTGTTCCACTAGGTAAGAAATTAATATAGCTGTAAAAATGTAAAGTGAAATAGATTGGATAGTATAGGGTAATATGTTTTGTAGAAGGGAAGTACTACAGAGTGACACTGTCTTCATAAAAGTAATGGGTATTTGGAATTACCACTAAAATGGGGACGTGTTCAATGACAGTCATTTCCTTTAACTTATATCAGACTAAATACGTGGGATGAGTGGTATTAAATGTATTAAATTCCACGCAGTGGAGTCAATGCCGTGTCTGTGTCCATTCTGGGCTGAGCCTGTAGTTGGTCATTCTTTGATCAGGGCTGTACCGCAGAAAAAAAAAAAACTTAAATAGAATTAAGTCTTTGCTAGTAGGAGAATTTTCTAGAAAGTATTTCATATTCCACATACTTTTTTAACTGGAGAAGAACCATGGAATAATTGTAGCTGTCTTAGAAATATAACTATAACTTCAAACTTCACCATCTTTGATCTGCACTCCCCCTGAAAGAGTTTAGTTGAAGTTGCAATGACTGGTGCACATGTAAGACTTGTAAATGGAGAGCCTTCAGTGTTGCAAATTCATGGACATGCACATGGTAGTAGAGTTAATTAAAGCACTTTATTGCTTTAACTTTTAAAGAAACTCATCCACATTTCTATGTTTAACTAATGCTTTTTCAGGCAGTATTAATTAAGATATTATACTCCAAATGTTGTCAAACTGTGTAGTTTCTTGTCTTGTTATCTCTGGAAGATGTTATTTTTTTAGTTGTGGTCCAAGTGTTATTTTGTAAAGCAATAAATGTGTTCAGACTAAAAACCTCTGTTGTAACAGTGAACCTTATTCATGCTAAAAATATGATACTACTGTTTTATCTACAGTACTAAGATGAGACTACTTTGATTACAGTTGAGTGCACTGAAAAAAATGAGAAAAGTTAGAAAGTATGCTTGTTTCTCTGCAGCATGCAGAAGAGATAATGGAAGTAGTAGTACTTTAAAAAAGAAAAATATTAATTTGGATATACTTTAGTAGATCGAACATATTACAAGTTCGAACCACATATGGCCGAGACCATATGTTCAAACTTGTTATAGTTCGAACACTGAAGTAGAAAAAGAAAAAAACAACAAAAAACAAAATTAAACATCTGTAGCAGAGGGGCTACACCCCTACACCCCCTTACTTAAATATACCAACTCCGAGATCACACTACATTGCGGAAAAGGAAAATCTTCCCATTCCGCACTGTACAGAGATCTCCAATCAGTCCGATTGAACATTTACAAGTTCGAACATATGGTGTCGGCCATATGAGGTTCAAACTTGTTATATGTTCGATCTACTGAAGGGGACCCATTAATTTATATACCTCTCAACCTCTAAGCATTAGAAATAATAATACTCACTTTTAAAACCATAGCAAATAGTCAAAAGGAGGAACACTTCTTTATTTTTGAGAAAATAAAGAGTTCAGATGGTACAACCCCTCTTGTTACAGTCAAAGAATATTTGCAAGTTTTCTTTCTATTAATTAGCAATGTATGGCCCCATAAACAGGTCTGACTTTATGAAGAAAGTCACTATATCTAGGAGGAGTGAGGTTAAATGCATTCAAATCATATCATTATGGATAAAGCATAGTAGTTGAGAAGTATCTGAATTTAAAAGAGCCAATAAATATAATATTTGATAAATGTGTGGCACACAGTATGGATTTTAAGTCATTACCTGACTGTATGTATGTATGTAGGCAGGTACTTGTTAAGGAACAGCCAAAGGTTGTTGTTGAGACTCTTGTAATTGCATACCCATCGTTAAGATGTTCATTTACTATAGTAAATGGATTAACCACTTCCAGATTTTCTTTTGTGAAATTACTTCACCCATCCATCCATCTTCTACACCCAATGTAACCAGTTGAGGGTCACAGGAGTCTAAAGCTAATCCCTGCAAACAATGAGTATAATGCAGTAATTAGAAAGGATAGGATGCCACTCCATTCCAGGGCAGAAAGTCCCCCGTTCATAAACACACCTAAGGCCATTTTACCCTTGTTTCATGACAGTATGTCTTTGGTAGGTGGGAGGAAGCCAGATAGCCCAGCAGGCACCTGAACAAACATATTCTTCAAAAGGAACCTTGACGATTGGATGGGAGATAGGAAATTCACCCCGGGGATCACGTCAGTCACCCTGCTAGACAGGGGTCTGGGGAAGTAACTATTGTGGGAAGAAATAGCCAGGGAATTGTTATGGCTAGGCTTGTATAGGCCCTAGGGCTGATAGCCTAGTACCAGCCTATGAACTTATACACAGAACATGCACATTTTGTTCAGAAGACACTCCAGCTAAGAACTAAACCGATGGACTAAGTGCAGAAAGGCACCAAAATTCATCACTGCACCACCATAACATTATCTTGGTGCTTGTGTTCTATAATTTACACAAAATCAATTCAGACTGGCATTTTTATTTATTATCTAAGCAACCAAATAAACAACCACCAGTGTAACCAAACAAATAAATCCAAAACAGTGAAGCAACAGAGGAAGACACCAACCAGGAATTAGCGTAAAAAAAACTTTTTACTCAATGCTTTTGTCTCAAAGACTTCTTCAGAAATAAAAATACAACATTCGATACACTTTATTTATTTATTATTTATTTATGTATTTACATTTGTTTACCAGGAAATTCCGACTTGATACAGGTCCTTTTTCAGCGGATGCCAGGGGAGAAAAGCACTTTTATACAAATATCATGTCCCTCCCATAACCATAATTAAACACTTAATCAATCAATTAGTGCAACAAGGCAATTAAATAATACAATAAATGAAAAAACATTTTATAATTTATATACTAAAGTAGCAGAAATAAAATCAGCAAATATGTAAAATTATATGAATATATATATATATATATATATATATATATATATATATATATCCTATCTACAGGCTGTTAAAAAACATTTAATATTAATAAATTCATTTAAACCTGGGGGGTTATCAGCCCCTAGTCTAATAATGATTCTTTCCTTTCTACTGTATTTCTTAAATTACTACCCCTTAAATCAGCTTCAGTGTGTTCCAAAATACTAAAAGTACATTTTTTATATAAGCAACATTGTATGGAATGTCTAAATAAGGCAATTTTATCTCCTTAGTCTTAATACCATAATAATGCTCTTTAATGCATTTACTTAAATTCCTAGTAGTCATCCCTACATAGAATGCAGTGCAACCTGAACATAAAGCAATGTATACCAGGTTGGTGGAATTACAGTTAAATCTCCCAGGTACTCTAATTGTATGGTTTAAATTAGGTAAATTGATGAAAGGTCCTTCATAGATGTATCTACAAACATTACAACAAAAACATTTAAACATACCCCTAGGCTTATCAGTTACAGGCATAGATACCAGAGTCTCATTTTTCTCTAACAAACTCTTAATGGTATTAGATTTTTTATAAACAAAACTAGGGTTGTCACCTGAAATAGTATGTAGTTCACTGTTACCAGAAATAATCTTCCAGTTATTAGCGACTACTGATTTGATCTTAGTACTATCTACCGTCATATTAATAATACATTTGGGTGTTGTCAAAAATGAAGTGGAAGCGGACTGGCCAGTGATACTCTTAACACAAAGCCCCTTTTTTATAATAGGGGGAAACTCTAACTCTCTTCTATCTATAATATTAGTATTAACGTCATGAAGTAAAGACAGTGGATACCCTTTACACAAAAATAACTCACTGATAAAATTAACTTCATCAAGAAATAAATTATCATCTGTGGTCATGCGAGATGCTCTAATAAATTGACCCTTGGGAACATTTCTTTTCATATAGAAGGGATGGCTGCTACTGAAGTGTAGGTAATTATTAACATGAGCAACTTTCCTAAACATTCTTCTAGAAAAATCTAATTTATCTATGGAATACCATTCCAGATTCACATCTAAGTAGTTTACTTTATTACCGTAGCTGCTTAAAGTAAATTTCAAAAAATCACAACTTGCTTTCATTTCTGCCAAAAAAGAAGAATGTTTATCAGAAGGGTCTTTAATGATGAAAAACAGATCATCAATGTACCTACAATAGAATAAAATGTCAGGGGCAAGACCAATAGTGGGTAAAATTTCTTTTTCCCACTATGCCATCACCAAACCAGCAAAAGCTGGGGCTACGGTAGCCCCCATGCTACTCCACAGAGCTGTTTATAACTTTTCTTATTAAAAATGAAAAAAATGTTGTCCAATAATAGTTCCAACAAAGGACAACATGTTTTGACTGTAGATTCAGACCAAGTAGTGTATTTAGTAAGAAAATGAGACACAAACTCTATCCCTTCTACTTGTGGAATACATGTGTATAAAGAAACAACATCAGCGGTCAATATAAAAAACTCAGTCTCTTCTGTACTTGAGTCCAAATAACGTTGACTAAACCTAATCTGTTCCAAAAATGACCAAGAATCTTTAATAAATGAAGGCAGCCTTTAAACCACAGGGTTAAGTAACATGTCTAAATATAGCGATAATCCCTCTGTAATACTACCAGATGAAGAAACAATGGGTCTATATGGTGGATTAGAAGTGTTTTTATGAATTTTG
The DNA here is from genome assembly GCF_019279795.1 of Protopterus annectens. Lineage (NCBI taxonomy): Eukaryota > Metazoa > Chordata > Ceratodontiformes > Protopteridae > Protopterus > Protopterus annectens. The sequence goes on along the minus strand of NC_056729.1, from coordinate 1,495,371,938 downwards.
GGTATACCAAATAGTATACCCAATCTAGGATTATCAATAACGAGAAAATCGTAGATTTCAACAGAGATCTCACCATTCATCAAAAGATCATATAAAACATATTTTACAAACCTGTAACTTCTATCTGTAATATCACTATTCACTTCCATGTATTCATTTGCATTATTTAAAAGGTTTTCCATTGCTACAGTGTAGTCAGCTGTAGGCATGATAACCAGCCTGTCCGCTTTGTCAGCCCTCATGAACCTAACATTATCTATGTGTTGAAGCTCATATAGAGCTTTCTTCTCTTCATAACTTAAATTAAAATAAAAATTGTCAGGTTTACTTCCTAATACTGGTCTAATATCTTTACTACAAAAGGCTTTGAATACTTTCAAAGTATTATGCAGGGCAAGGTTAAAGGCTGAAGATTTTCAAAGTGTAGCAGAACACGATACATTCACATCTTTAAAGATGTACATTAAATTTAACTTTCTGGCATACAGCTTTAAATTAAGCAATGTGTTAGCTAAATTTGCTCTGCTACTGGGAACAAAATGAAGTCCCAATTTAAGCAATGTTTGAGTCTCAGACAAAACAAAGTCAGATAAATTATAGATTTTGATATCCGAACTCACATTGTAAATCAGTCTAAGATCTGCATGATCTTGAGCAATTACTTCTGAAAACAACTCCATCCTCGTCCTTGTTTCACCTGTGAAGTCGTTGTCAACGCTTTGCCCTGTTTTGTAGTGTCTTTATTGTTAGTAGAAGTTGAACCCAAATTCAAAGCTGTTGTGTTACTCTAAGTTGTTAATGAGGCATTGAGACCGTTAACGTTCTCTTGTTGATGACGTGAAACGTCTGATGCTGTGGAAACAGTTGTTGAAGTAAAAGAAACTTTATTTAAGGTAGAATGCCCAGTTTGCACTGCCGAGCTATATAAACGTTTGTTATCTTTATTAAGAGGTGGTTTATGATAAATACCTTTGTATGATTTTTCACTGATACAAAAAAGCATTACCTTCTTGATAAGCTTTAATGTCTCGATCAATCTTTTTAGATTTCCTTTGGAACACAATGTGTTCATATTTATCAACTGATTCCAACATTTGATCGTATAACATAGAACTACTGTTGGAATAGTTTAAAACCACTTTACATTTATTGTCCAAAGCTTCTAATTCAGTTTTTAAATCTGTTAATAAACTTTTGTTACGTTTGAAATCAAGCCCTGCTAGGTTGAAAAAAAAAAACTAGTTCTTTGAAAATACTCCATTCGGAGCTTTAAAGAACCTTAGTCCCTTAGGCACAATTTGCAAGGCTATACAATGTTCAAAATATTTATTTTCAACTACTAGGGCTCTGTACTTTTTAAGTCCCTTATCTAAGAGAAATAATTGGTCAGATAAATCAACATTATCATTTTAATCAGGGATATCAATTTCACTAATCAAAGTAAAAGGATCAGTTTCGAAATTCATGGCAGCTGTAACATCTTTGTAGGCTGTAAATTTACCGGTAAGCAAATTTGCTTCTTCCATACCAGTAAAAATAGTCCCTTTATCATTAACATTTTAGTTTGAAGGACCAGAAACATTACTCGTAGATGGAATTCCACTCTTATAAATCTTTTTCGTTAAGTGCAGCTAGAGAATTCTGTAGACTTTGAAGTTCAGTGAACAAACCTGCCAACTCAACCTGCTGGCTGTCATTAGTAGGATGTAAGGAGATGTTCATCAAGTCATCCTCTGGAGCATGAGCCATAACCAAAACTACCAAATAAATGACCACCAGTGTAACCAAACAACTAAATCCAAAAAAGAGGAAAACACCAACCAGGAATTAGCGTAAAAAAACTTTTTACTCAACACTTTTGTCTCAAAGACTTCTTGAGAAATAAAAATACAAACATTTGATACACTTTTATACAAAAATTATGTCCCTCCCATAACCATAATTAAACACTTAATCAATCAATTAGTGCAACAAGGCAATTAAATAATACAATAAATGAAAAACATTTTATAATTTATATACTAAAGTATCAGAAATGTTATTGTGTTGTGTGTCTTTCGGCTTTTCCCGTTTAGGGGTCGCCACAGCGGAACTCCAGTCTGCTAATGATTGGCAGTAGATTTTTACGTGGCCAGTTGCCGGCCCTGACGCACAACCTTCAACGAAGGTGCGCCCATTCACGCATGTCTCCACTCAGAAGATGCTCTAACTGAGAATCGAACAGGACAACGTCTTACTGTTAGGCGACAATGCTACATATGCTATATATATATATGTGTGTGTGTATATATATATATATATACACTTCCTATCTACAGGCTGTTAAAAAACATAAAAAACATTTAGTATTAATAAATTCATTTAAAAAATTCATTTAAACCTGGGGGGGTTATCAGCCCCCAGTCTAAGCTGCCATAATGATTCTTTCTTTTCTACTCTATTTCTTAAATTACCACCCCTTAAATCAACTTTAATGTGTTCCAAAACACTAAAAGTAATTTTTTTATGTAAACTATATTGTACAGAATGTCTAAATAAGCAACAAAGTCCTCTAGGCACAAATACTTTTTTTCAGAGGTGACACAGTGACATGCCAGCAAATAATGTCTTCACTCACATTTAATAAAGTCAACAGGGACTGAGATAATCAAGCTCAGGACTGCAGACTGACATTTAACAGCTTATAGCCTTAATAGCCAGCTTTCCCTCCATTTTAACTCTTTTTTTTTTTTACATTTAAATACATTTCTACCACTTATTTAATTTTCTTTGCTGAAGTGTGTTCTAATGTCATATGACAACATCCATTATTATATTGTTTCCATGTGCTTAATATGTATTTTTATTCCATTTTTATAAGTTAGTAACTCATACAGGAAAGTTTTAGCCAGTGTGTGATTGGTCTGATTGATAATAGTGTTTATTCAGTCAGAAAGGATAAACGGCTGCTATTTCTGGAAAGTTGGCATTATTGGCTGGAGACAAAAAACTATTTAAAAGCTATTCTTTTATTGGTTTGTTTAAATTCTTAGCTCAGCTATATTGTACTGACTGAGACTTGTTTGGTGTCTGCTACAAGACTTGATCAGGGATTCAGAAATGCTCTGTCTGCAATCCTGGCAAAGTCAGTACTACTTCCCTTGCATGTGTATTTGAGCACCAATGCATATTACCTATGCATGTGGCCATGTTAGCGAGCAGGATGATCAGCTCTCATTGCAGCTGAAGCACAGACCCTTTTGGGCAGATTAAAGCATGAGCAGCTGAGGTAAACATTGAATGGTCATGAACACCTGTGTTGGTCATTGCAATTTCATGTGCACAAGTGGGAAAACTATATTGACAATGTTGATATGATGTACAGCAGTATGTCTGCAGGACACTGTTCCATGGTTAATGGTGGGGTATAGGTTTCACTATAGCAACAGAAACCACAGAGACAGACAGAAGAGTGTAAAGGGTGGTGCTCACCAAAGCAGAGCTGTAAAACACAATGGAGAATCTGATATGACAATATGTGACTGTGGAAAAATGTAAAGTGTCATGCTGTACCAAGTCCTGAGAACATCCAAGTGTGAACAGTGGACCTGTACTATAGTAAAATATTGTAGCCTCAGTGGAGTCAACCCATCAATTCAGTCCACATGTCAGTATTTACTGAGTTCCCTTGGAATATGGACCACAAAAACAGTCAGACTAAAAGGGATAAAAAAAAACATACTTATCAGGGGAATGTAGCACATTTGCAGACTGATAGCAAGAAACAAAAGACAGGCCCCAATTAATTTGAACCCACGCCTTTCCTAGTGATAGTCTCTACACCAGTGCATTAGCAAGGGGAACCACAGAAGCAGTCAGACTAAATAGGGTCATAGGTCACACACCCGTACATCTGGGTAGTAAAACGCATTTGCAGATTGATAGCAAGAAACAAAAGATAGGCCTTAATGGATTTGAACACATGCCTTTCCTAGTGATATGATCTATGATATTGCACTAGTAATGGATGACACAAAAGCACTCAGCCATAAAATATACATATCAAGGCAATGTAGCACGTCTATAGACTAATAGCAAGAAAAGAAAGATAGGTCACAAGGGATTTGAGCCCAAGCATTTCCTAGTAATGGTCACTATGCCAGTGCATTAGCAAGGGGAGACACAATATCAATCAGACTAAAAGGAATCATAAAACACACACATATCAGAGGGAAATGTAACATATTTGCAGACTGCAATCTGAACATTGTAAAGCAACGTATAACGTCCAGGGAATTTGAGTCCCCCACCTAGTATACTGACACAGTACAAATAAGTTCATGAGTACACTGAACCATTGAAGCAGTTAGAATAAAGCACTGTCTTTACTTTAGTTTAGATTTTCATGTTGATTTGCAGCTATGCTTAGCTCATTTGCTTGACTGATAGCAAGTGACAAATATTGGACTTCATTTTTGCCAATTGGCCGAGAAGTATCATGCCTCATTGGTTATACATTTGCATTGACATCGCTCTCAGTGACCCATTGCACATTGTATGAACACAGAAAGTTGACTTTGACTTATAAGCCCTTCTTGGCCATGTCCGTGCTTATCTATTTTTGACTAGATTAAAGGTTGGATACAAGAGTATAACACAGCAAAGAAAAGGAAAGCAAACAGTAGGTACAATACAATATGAGCAAGTATGGAACGAGTAGGTTGGAGGTGGGATAGGAGTATTCCTCTCAGCGTCTTAGCTTAATAATCCTGAATAATTCCATTTTTTCTTCTTCTTTCGGCTTTTCCCGGATAGGGGTCACCACAGCGGAACTCCGGTCCACTAATGATTGGCAGAAGCTTTTTACAGTGCCGAGGTGCCAGCTCGACACCCAACCTTCAGTGAAGGCACGCCCTACGCATGTCTTTCGAATGCCACTCGACCACAGGGAGGACATGCAGACTCCACACAGAAGGCGCTCCAGCCGAGAATTGAACAGGAGAACTTCTTGCTGTGAGACGACAACACTACCGCTGCACCACCGTGGCTTATAATCCTGAATAATTCCACTAATAGCTGTAATTGTTTAATGATGTCAGTCCTCAATGATTTGTTAGAATTGTAGACTTTTTTAAGATGAACACATCAAACAACAGAGCCAATTATGGGTGCATTAGTCAAATAACTGGGAAATTGGGAGGTATGGGTGGGAGTGTTTTTTTGTGGGACAGGTGCCATTTTATGTATTTATTTATTTTGATAATACAAAAAAATAATTAATGTTGAATTCTTAACTAGGTTGATACTGATACAGTAAAGCATAAAATCTTTTTAATAGTAGCACTTGCACAGGTATGTCATCAATCTGTTTATTTGTTTATAACATATGGGGGGAGACCTAAGTGAAAAGACCTTCTCATTTGCAGTCTGCTATAAGAGAATACTAACTGCAGGAGCTATATTTTAAGACAGATCTGAGCTTGTAGCCAGTGATGCTAGATGACTTTTGATAATAACAAAACTGCACATATACATAATAAACTGATCACATAATAAATATTTCCAGCACATGTACTAGACAAGAGACAGACTCTTCTGTTATACATTGTGAAATGCCAAGCCAGCTACTTATGGATATTACATATATGGATCTTGTAGTTGTGCACTGATATCAGTGGGATAACAAATATACTCTGCCATGGCAACAGAACATTTTTTTTTGGTGAGGGTGGGAATTGAACCCACAGGCATCCTAACAATATGAGTACACACAAACTTAAAATGTTAATCCATTTGTCCACACACGCTGGAGGAGGCGTGCAGACGCTCACTTTTAACATTGTACAGTCATACTACTACTCTTAAGCTATGCCAGTACTGCCAGATGTATTACTGCTGCGCAAAAGTTATGTAGACTTATTTTAATGGCTACAACTGTTACTATGAAAACTGAGTCATTTTTCATGATTGCATGCATACTCACTCCGGTGCCCTCTTGGGTACTCTAGTCTGCTCCTGTGCATCTCCCTATTCAATTTGATCTCACCAGGGACCAGTGGCATACACAGGGCATAATGAGAAGTTTCATAGTGGCATAAAGTGGCAAGTTACTTTTTATGTTAAACGATGGTGGTGACTGTGCCCTAACTTCAGCCTCCCATCATCCAAGAAGGTCAGGCTTGTGTCGACTCATGTCACTGTAGTGGTGATGGCACCATCTCACTGTGTGTGGAATGCCAATAGCATAGGTGAAACCCTTGGCCAAACTATTACAGGCATCAGCCTTATACTATAACCTGGTGCTCCCCTGCAGTAGCCTTCAGCTTAAATGTTTACGGAGGATGTCCAGAGAAACCTGCAACTCTTCCTCACGCCACCTCTGTGCTCTAAAAGGAGTACTACCCTCACCTTCTGCAGACATACTTGTCTCACCTTCAAAGATCTCAAGAAAATTGGCAGAAAATTGGTGCATAAAACAGTTCTTGCATGTCTCAGCCTCCACATAATGGTGGGCACCAATGGGCACCTCATTTTCTTGATGAATGGCAAAATAGTAATATCTAGGCAATGTATTCTTATACGTCCAATGGCACTTTAAGGTGTAAAACATGGCAGTCCTCCATCCTTCTGTTTGCTGCAGAGAATACCTGCTCTACAGTAACTACATCTTCAGATGATTAATTATGGAGTGATTGTTCTCTTAGTCCTAATCTGTTATGCACACCTTGGGTGCAGAGAGCTGCCTACAGGTGCTAGGCATGTGCACTGCATCATGTAGTAATTTTCACAATGTTTCTCTGGTTTGCTCATCACACAAACTGAGCAACAAAATAATAAGATGAGCCTTTATTAGCATAATCATCATGCCCAGAAGGTTAAATTTGCACTGTATAACCATGACAAAAAGCGTAGAGCCTCATTGTGCTACAGAAGAAAACAGCCATGAAAGGGTTTGAATCCTGCAAGCTGATTTGTTGACATCTTTCCTTCTGAGTCAAATTTCTGCTTAAATAAGGTAAATGCTACTTCTTGCACATTCATTCTGTTGTAGAACATTAGCTTTAACTGTTTCTACACCCTGAAAACATACAGGGCTGCATCCTACGTGAACTCAGGGAGGAACTTGCAGCACTATTAGGCGCCTGTTCAACCAAAGCCTGAGTACCGGCTTCATCCCAGCTGAGTGGAGGACAGCCACTGTCATCCCTTTACACAAAGGTGGAGTGTCCACTGATCTGGGAAATTATAGACCCATCAGCCTAACTAGCTTGATCTGCAAGGCCATGGAACGGATTATCATGGACCTCATTAACAAAGACATTGCAGACCTCCAAACACTCTATCCCTCACAGTTTGGCCTAGTCAAGGAGAGGTCATGTCTGCTAAATTTGGTCAACTTCTTTGAGACAGTCACCAAAGCCATGGATGAGGGGAAGACAGTGCACACCGCCTACCTTACCTGGCCAAAGCCTTTGACACTATTCCCCACTCGGGCATAATAGATAAAGTAATAAACAAGAAATCCAAGCCGAGCTGGTCCAGTCAAAGGAGGATTTATTTATAAACAGAATAAAATGTAAAACAAGCATATAACCACTATAAATCACTGCATTTTCATAACTACTTCATCAGATGTGAAAGCCAGTAAATGGTAAAGATAGCAAATATATAGCCCTACCTATGAACCAATAAAACATATGGATTAATTAGTTAATTAGCATACCAAATCTCTAAAAGTGGTCAAGTTCAGAAAATTAAAAAAAAAAAAAAATATATATATATATATATATACATATATATTATATATATATTCTTTAAAATCCAATAACAAATGTAATTATTAAACAACAGTTAACTTTAAAAATATTAAATATTGAATAATCACGTTAGAGAGCTTTACTGGCAGCTTGTTCTTGAAGCAAACAAGCCCCCAGTTTTACATGAAAATGTGTCTTTAGCCCTAGTACTCAAGATGAGAGCAGCAAGATTATAGATTTATAATGATATGTTTTTGAGTTATTCAATGTTAAATGTTTAAGTGCTCAATACGATCTGACACAAAAAATGTTTTTAGATGATGATTTTTTATAGTTATATCTGTAAATTCCACCTTCTCATTAAGGTTATAAATTTAGCTAAATGTAGTGTAAAGTGTTATATGGAAGTATATCCATGAGATGGAGCTATTTCTGTAATTTTATGAACGAGTTCAGGTTTTTATTTAGGAAGTGGCTAATGATTCTAAAGACACTTTCAAATGTGAGTTATTCAATATTTAGTATTTAATATTTTTAAAGTTTAACTGTTGTTTAATAATTATATTTGTTATTAGATTTTAAAGAATATATATATATATATATATATATATATATATATATATATATATATACTTTTTTATTTTCTGAACTTGACTACTTTTAAAGATTTGGTATGCTAATTAACTAATTAATCTATGTGTTTTATTGGTTCATAGGTAGGGCTATATATTTGCTATCTTTATCATTTACTGGGTTTCAGATCTGATGAAGTAGTTGCGAAAACGGAGTGATTTCTAGTGTTTATGTGCTTGTTTTATACTTTATTCTGTTTATAAATAAATCCTCCTTCGATCAGACCAGCTCCGCTTGGAATTTTGTTTATTGATGCCATTTTCCAAGGCTTTCCTCTGCTTTTCAGCTGTATAATAGATAAACTCTCTCTCAACTAGGCATCAATCCATATGTTACCAGATGGGTAGAAAACTGGCTCACTGATCGAACCCATCTAGTCAAAACAGGGGAAGCCACCTCAAGCAGTAGACCCGTAACAAGCGGTGTACCCCAGGGTTCAGTCTTGGGGTCTCTGTTATTTGGGATATACCTTTCTGAGTTGCAGGCCAAAACCAGCGGGCTATGCCTGACCAAGCTGGGTGCTTTCATCAATTCCCCTAGTGATGTAGACATCCTCCAAGAGGGTCTCACTCAAATGACTGGTGCCAGAAACATGGCCTCAAGCTGAATAGTAAAAAATGCATCATCATCCCGTTTGGGGAGAGTGATGTCCCCACAAATTATTACATTAATAACAACATCCTAAGCACACAATCAGTCATGAGGGATTTGGGCACCCAGGTTGATAGCAACCTGACTTTTCACCACCATGTTGCTTTCATTGTACGGAAAGCCTTCTACATGGCCCACCTCATAAATAAGGGTATCTCATCCGGGGTCAAGGAGGTGATAACATCCCTGTATTCGTCCCTTATAAGTTCCATTACTGAGTACAACTCTCCTTTTGGCATGTACCTTGCAAAGAACATGAAGCAGCTGGAGAGACCAAAGAGCTTCGTCACCAGGGGAATCCAGGGCCTCAAACATCTATCATGCACAGATAGGCTAAAAGCCCTATCCCCCTACTCAATTTCATACATACTCCTCAGAGGTGACCTTTGTCTGGCACACAAGGAGATCATGGACCCCACCTTGATGGGACTGCTGCATATCCACAAGTCAAGTTCCACTCGAGTAACTCACATGTGAAGCCTCAACCTGGTCTGTGACTTCCACAGGACAAGTTGGTGGGGCAGATTTGTGTCCCAGAGACTCCCCCATCTATGGAATTGACTCCCTCTCCATGTCAAGCAGAGTACCTCTTTACCCCTTTTTAAGCACAACCTGGATAACTGGATGGGAAACAGAAAATATACCCCTGGGATTCCACCTGTGTCCCTGCTGTACATAGGCATCGGGTGCTGACTTGTCTAAACATGGGCTAAACTCTTGGCTAGGTTTATAAGGGCTTCAGGGCCAATGACCTAGTAACCTCCTATGATTCTATGGAGGATATCAGTTTGTTAGCAATTTTAACATTTGCTGGCCAAAACTGTCTTAAAAGGTTCATTACAAACAACAGTACTGAAAGTAATAAACTAAAAAGCTGGTAAGCCAGATGGGAGACACCCCATGGACTCATATTCTGAGTAATGTTCATTACTCTTATACTGCTTAGCATCTTGCACATATGTAATTAGTCACAACATTAGTAAAACTGATATTGTAATGGTCAACTGTTGTTTAGTTTCAGTTCTGTAATTGTTTTGTGAGAATATATGCTCTGTACACATACAATGACTGACATTGCCTTAACATTATCGGTAGACATATATAACTGTCAGGCATAAATTGAGTCTAATATATGGCCAGGTAATACCTAATTATTGTAAATATTTTTTTATGGACATTCAGGAATAAAGTTATTAATTCCTGTTTTCCACTCCAGCAGAGCAATGCCTAAAAAAAAGGGCCCTAAAAATGTGGAATCTGGAGGCCATCAACATCCAGCCACAAGCCCATATGTACAGATGTAGAAAATGAGGTGATATTACAGGTCCTCAGTTTCCATGGCTAATGGCTTAGTTGTCCATGATATGGACCAGCTCATCTGTGACAGTGCTTGATCTGAAATGGTCAATTATGTAAATGTGGTGGGTGGTCATGACCTCAGCTATGACATGATCCATCACAGGACCATACATATGATCTGTGCTGTCACCCACTGAGCAGAAGCAGTGGCACTCGAATGGATGGCAGCTGGTGGTGAGCCATTGACAAACCACTTTTTACAGAGACAGAGAAGTTCTTGGCCTCGCTTAAAGTCAGTATGACCTCCACTGGAGTCCTACAGTGTAGTCCTGGATGTTGGGACAGAGCTGGACAGACCTCACAGATTTTAAAACACAGGTGCCCCAGGTATGTAGTCCTACTTCATATGAACCATAGCTGCAAATCCACTTAACATGTAATCAGTGTGATATTCATTAAATCTGTTTGAGTTATGGTATAAAGGCACATTGTAGATCCAAGTTCCATGTCCATCTGCACAAGGTATGGCCATGGGTATTAATTGATATCATAGTTTTATAGCTGTAAAGATATCAGTTGCATGTGTATTTGTGGCTCTATGTCCTCTTACACTGTATATTTTTCACTTTGGTGTAAGTAATTGTTTCTTTGGCACCAGCACTGTGGAACTACCTCTGTCTAATGGTGGAGGATCTATAGCCTCTGATAATGGTCAAGGGTGCAGAGTGCATGTTGGACACAGGTAGTGTGACTCTCACATTCCCTACTCATAATATAGATACTGTCTGTATACCTTTGCATACCCAGGAAACACAACCACCTGAGCTTGAACAGGTTGTTGGGGACACTATAGATCATGGAAATCTGGTGGCTCTGAGATCAGAAATATATGTATCTGCCTATAGCACTTCTGGCTGGGGAGATCTGCCTGGGGGTTAGTAGTGGTGCTCACCAGAAATATAGTTACCACCCCCTGAGGTTTTAGTGTCAGTAAACGCCACCCAACGTATATGGGGGGGGGGGCATCATGGAAGGACAGGCTAGTTCTACCACTGCCTTGGCAGGGATAGGGAGGATAATCTTGGCAGAGCTGTAGGAGTGTGTGACCCATATGTACCATGCAGTGTTTTCTCTGAGTTATCTGTCAGGACTGTGGGGCCATCCTTGTAGCCTGTCATTCTGCTGCATCCACAAATGTTAACCAACATAGCTGCGGATGAGTGAGATACTGCTCCCGCAGTGCTAGCACTTACACAGCATCATTGATTCTGGAGAGTTCTACACCCAGGAGAGGTCATCCCTTTGGTTGTGGTCATTGTCATGTTGGCACAGCTGTTAGTAGATGTCAGTCCAGTTCATGCGGCAAACCAACATTGACTCCAGGGTTATGGTACAGCCAATGTAACTCCTGGCAGAGCCAGCTCTCATGGTTAGGAACATGCATCAGAAGCTGCACCCTATCTCATGCAAACAGTGGACCTGTCCAGCAGGCCAAGCCACAGTGCTGCACTTTGTGCTGAGACTGTATCACACACACACACACACACACACACACACACACACACACACACACACACACACACACACACACACACGCACACGCACGCACACACACACACACACACACACACACGCACACACACACACACACACACACACACACACACACACCATCACTACAGGCCCCAATATATTACACACACCCAATGACCCTGGCCCTTCTACAAACCATCTCCCCCAAAGCAAGTTCTCACACTACCTATAAATGCACTTTTTATTTTGCTACACCTCAGGACTTATGCTTACATAATTCCCTGTGAAAGGCATGCACTCTGACTTGGCACTTTGCAAATGATGATAACTGTGCCCTGCCCTTTTTATATTGTTACTTTGGTTGCTTGCCTATGTCTGATCCACAGCATGGCCAGCCTATGCATAGGTAAGCACAGTCTGGTATTTTTGCATGCATCATTTTTATAGCACTGTATCTGCTTAAGTCTTGCATAGTTATGTTGTAAATCTATGCGCAAACCACTACCTCTTTGTTAGTGCTATGGCATACTGGACCTACCTCCACCTGGCATGGTCATGACCTGCTGCTGTCACTGACTCCTCATCTGTCTCAGCTACTGCTGCCTGTGGTACTCAGAACCATTGGCCCTGCAAGAGGTTTCCCTGCTTTAATTGCTTCCTGACTATAATATTAAGTAACATAGCACATCCAGTGGGATCATACTGCAGGGCACTGGCAAATGTACCCAGACAGCATAAGGTGTGACTTCACTAGCCCAAACACATGCTCTATAATACTTCTATTTTGTGACAGTGCACAGTTGTTCTCCTGCATAGTTTGACTGTGTGGCTTTTTGAGCAGTGTCAAGAGCCAGATGCCCTTGTGATAAATCACCCTTCACAAACCATTGGTAAAAATCATGTGTGTGTCATCTGTGTGAGTCATGAAAAATGCCTGAGTGGCCTGTACACATATTGTTGATGATACCCTGTGCTTTTCAAAGTACTGGTATTTGATGGAGTGATACCCTTTGCAGTTGACAAAGCTCCTTCCAGGTTCACCAAATAGTCTTTGTTTCAATGTGGCTACAGTCCATGACCCCTCACTACTTAAGGGAAATAGGCTATGCAATATAATTCCTAGATGGTGTTTGGTTTTTCCTCTGTGGTATATGAGAACCACATATGCTTCCCCAAATGCTGCAGTATGGCATTGAGGAACTGATGGAGTATTCTCAAGTTATGTCCGAGATACCCAACTGTGTTCCCAGTAGGCCACTGAAAGGTCCCTTTGGTTAATATATGTGCGTCATCTTAGTAGAGGGCATGAGATATCTCACACTATCAGGCAAAACAGCTACAGTACGGGTTTCCTGTAGATGCACATTAACTATGGCTGTGGCAGTGCCAAGTATATTTGCATGATGCATTGCCTGTGAACACAGGGATATGTCAAGAGTTCAACTATAAGGGCAGAACACTGTCTCTGCGTGGCATTTAAACATTTCTGCATTACTTTGCCACGTTTCGTCCTCATTACATAGCATTTCATTATACAGTTATTAACATATAACACATCTGACCACATAATATGGCATAGCCAAGTCATGTAGCTTCATTTTCTGAATTGCACTCACCCTCTGGGTGGCTGCTCATCACACAAATTTGCTAAGCATGATGCTACAATGTTTCCTGAATCGAGTCTCAAAGAACTGATCACAGTGTGCGTGTGCTGGAAAAGCTAAAATTTGTGTTTTTTAACACCTTTATTGAATCATCACGTAAAACATAGGCAAATATAAATTTATATAAAAGAAAACAAACCATATTAACATGTTCATTGTTATAAACGTTACACTTCACATATATTCTTTTATACAATTATCATCAATCCAACATTACATAAATTGATCAATTCCTGCCTTCCCTTAAACCTCACTTCTGCTCCAAAATGTTGTTCTGCGTGTATTGTTCCCATAATTTCCGTATTTTTCTGTGTAATTTGCTCCTACCCTTTTCTAAATATCCCACTTCTAGTTCTTTTATCTCTGTTACAATATTTATTACTTCAAATACAGCTGATTTATATTTTGGTTTCCATTTTCCTACTAATTGCTTTTTTGCAGTCACCAGAATTAAAGTTAACAAGGCCAAGGCCCTGCTATAGCTAGGCAACTCAGATCTGTATCCAAGCTCAAAAAATCATTCCCTTAGTTATACCTATTTCTTCACGCAATATTTCTGATAGAGTATTCTGTCTGCCAAATCATTACACTCTCAGACCATATGTTCCCAGTTACCTCTTTCTTCCTCATCACACCTCCAACATTTGCTAACTACCTGAGGAAACATTCTTTGGAGTCTACTTCGGGTTTAAAAATACCTAAGCAAATTCTTCCAAACAAAAGTCCTAAATCTTCTAGACTTTGTTGCATATCTGGGGGGCATGCATATGACTTCCCATTGTTTCCTTGTGAATTGCTTATCAAATCTTGCTTTCCAATCTTTTCTAACTTCTGATTGATTCCTGTAGCTATCGTGCAATATTTTATATACACTACTAATTATCCCTTTTTAAAAGCAACTTCTCTTCTAGATTCAAATAAAACTACCACAGCAGGTTTTTCACTCAGGATCATACCTCGCAACCTCTTAGTACAATGAATCAGGACAAAGGCTGACAGAATGGGCCTTGAAGAAAAGTATTATGAAAGTGTTTAATCTGCATAATAAAGACATTTTTTATTTTCTTAGTTTGGAAGTCTTTTGTTGGTGGATTCTGATATTTTGGCTTTCCATTTTTTTGACATTTTACATGTAGGTGAACTGGAGTATGTGGGCTTAGTCAGGAGTTAGTTGTATTTGGGCTTAGTCAGAGTTAGTTATAGAGCTAAACTGTAATGGCAAAAAAATGGCACAATGCAAAAAAAAAAATCTAACTGTTCAAGTCAGTATTTGGTTCACCTTATACCATTATATATTTCAAGGTTGCAACATGTAGCTTGCCATGTATTGTTCCAAAGTAGTATATAACTGATATAGATACCAAACGATACGTAAAAAATACTTTCTTTATTGGTATAAACAGTGGTAAGCGCTTTCACGTCTAAAAGACGCTTCTTCAGACCTCTGAAGAAGAAGTCTGAAGAAGCGTCTTTTAGACGTGAAAGCGCTTACCACTGTTTATACCAATAAAGAAAGTATTTTTTACGTATCGTTTGGTATCTATATCAGTTATATACTACTTTGGAACAATACATGGCAAGCTACATGTTGCAACCTTGAAATATTTTTATCGTTGGAGCTTTCCTTTTTGTCTTCAAGGTGCTTTACTCATGAGGATTATCTTCTAACGTATTCACCTTATACCATTACCAGTTTAAAATTTCAGCTTAATAGGTTCATAGATGGATACTAGGCTAATGACCACTGGGGCCTTTATAAGCCTAGCCATACAATCCAAATGCATCCCATAAATTATAATAGGCCATTTTAAGGGGCCCCAGGATTCAATAAACTCTGTGTAGACTTTGCATGGAGCCTACATAGAGTTTACACGTCTCGTGGCATGTGGTAGCATGCAATGCATATTAATGAGGCGTGGCGTGCCTAAGCTAGATGTTGTGGCCAGCAACAGAGTTGCCAGCCAGGAAACCATGTAAACAAATGTGGATATCAATTCTGTGTAAAACAGAGCACCTACCATCTGCCCATTTTTGCAGAATGCCAAAATGACCACCAGGGTTTCACAGATAGCTGTGAATCTGTTAGTGCAACATATTTTCACAAAGACTCACGAAGATAGTAGATAGTAGCACAAAAAAAACGACTATGAATACACCAAAATGCTACTGGAGTCGCAGAGAGAATACCAGATAAATTTTTGTGTGTAATTTATTATCATTAACGCACTTCACATAGACATGTACAAACACGCGTTTTCGTCCCTCTCCACCAGGACTTCATCAGACAACTTCCTATTAAATCCTTTACATTTATATACTTTAATTAATAACAACTTATCCAATAAAATCATTCAAACAATTAAAATGAAATTCAAATACACCAATCTTGTTCATCCTATTCATGAATATTTAACAGGACTAATACATATTCATATAATAACCAGACTTAAAACCATTCAAAGACTCATGTGAATACAGCTCCATCTAGTGTGCAAAACCTGCAATGACATACCAAATATTCATATGTGAACTATAAAAATTGTAAAAATTAAATAACCTATTTATAAATACTATTAGATAATTTATATACAAACCATTTAATAAAAATAGACATTAATATTATTAAATTACATATAAATAAATTGATAAATTATATATTATTTTTTATAAATATTATAAATATATTAAATGTATAAAATTGTTAAAATATTGAAATGTGAAACTAAAATATTTTTGTTCTACCAGGATCATTCTTATTGAAACTTCATTCCTTTTCTCATACTTTGTTGGCCTTTAATTTCAATAATGGTCTCACAGAAACCATCTCATTGAGACCCGGTTTTCTACTTACATCTAATCTCACCTGCCACCACAGTTCCTTATTCTCTAAGATGTCTTTCCATGGGCCCCCTCTTATATCACGTTTGACTTGCTCTATAGTCCTGGTGGAGAGGGACGAAAACGCGTGTTTGTATATGTCTATGTGAAGTGCGTTAATGATAATAAATTACACACAAAAATGTATCTGGTATTCTCTCTGCGACTCCAGTAGCATTTTGGTGTATTCATATTTTCACAAAGCCTAACATAATGTGGGGACGTTTAACCAGTAATAGGGACATATATGCCATAGATGTCACATAGACATGTGGTAGAATAAACTCAAACATACCTGTCATCCTCTTTGAGCAAGAGATGGGGACAAAGGCATACATAATGGGGGAACAAAGGCCCAAAAATAGGGACAGATTTTTAATATTGCACTTCCAAATTTAGAAAGTTGATAGAATAAATAGAGGGTACATTAGCATGAACTTTCTAAAGAGCATGATGTTTGAAACTCAAATGTCAGTCATCAGTTTCTGACTTCACTCTGCAATGACATGACAATGATTTGCCAGAAAACAAACATGTTATGGGGAGAAGATCACAAATATGAGACAAAAACTGGACATTCTGCACAAATCTGGACAGCTGAGAGGTATGCACTCAAATGTATGCAATGTTGAGTCATATTGGTCCAGAGATCATTCCAGTGATGTGGCAGAAAGCCACATATTTGTTAAGGAAAACATCTGGACATCCTGGGCATATCTGGACAATTGAGAGGTATGAATGTGAAGCATATGGTCCTGACACATAGGTTCATAGGTAGGTACTAGGCTATTGGACCAAGGGCCTAAGTAAGCCTAGCCAACAAGGTTCCCTGGTTTACGCCACCCAAGAAAGTTAATTTCCTGTGCCCCTGTCAAGCAGAGCCACAGAAATGATCCCCGGGGTGTATTTCCTATTTCCCAATCACTCATCAAGATTTTTCTTGAAGAGTGCTAATGAACTTTGCTTGACATAGATGGGTAGCTTGTTAAAGATTATAGGAAGTCTCTGTAACAGGAATCTATCCCTCCAGCATGTCCTGTTTATTGTGGTGACAAGGTTTAGGTCCCTAGAGCGTGTAGCTCAGAGGGATTGGGATTTCTTTAGGTGTAGCATGTCCAGCAGGTCTGGGTTTAACAAAGCTTTATATGTTAGGCAGAGATCTCAGCAGACAAAAAATGAAAAGCAAACCAATAAAACAAACCTAAAGCGAGTAGAAACACAATAAGAGCAAGTAATATCCAGAGAACCGTTTAATGAGCGCTTTCGGTGTGGACTGTGCCTCACCTTCATCAGACAAAAAGCATTCAATTAACAATCTATTTATAGTAACTCTAAACAATTAAATTAATTAGTGTAACCTCATAAAAAATTAAAAGTAAATCACAGACAACATATGAAAAGCCAACAAATTCAAAATATGCTCTTAAAGCATATTAATAATAGTAAAAAGTTAAGCCAGCAACAAAAGAATGTTTCTATATGTACCCAATATGTAAAGGCAGTCAACTAAAATACAAAATGAGTTAAAATCAAATTGTTAAAATGTTTTGAGCTGTAATAAACCAGCAAAATTGTAATGCATAAAACACCTATGTACTTAACAGTTTGTTTATACAAAAATACATTGAAAGTAAAAATGAAATATTTTACCAACCAATGTTAAATGTGAGACTAATTGTGTTACTTATGCTGCCCTATGTGATCATTGTAACGCATTTTACATTGACAAAACAGAAAGAAAAATGAAACAACGCATATACGAACACTGTTATGCCATATGTAAGAAAGACATTAATAATGCATTGGCAAAACATATATTGGAGTGCCCCGACCATAGTTCAAATTTATTGTCCTCCAGCATAGGCAAATTGACATAAGAGGGGGACCTTGGCAACTTTTATTAGAGATTGATGAACTAATGTGGCAGATAAGAACAGGGGCACACACCTTCCCAGGCCACAATGAACATTTATCTATTAAAAGTATTTTGAGACTTTTAGCCTTGAGGAGATAATTGACACTTACATTCATTTAACATTGGTTGGTAAAATATTTCATTTTTACTTTCAATGTATTTTTGTATAAACAAACTATTAAGTATATAGGTGTTTTATGAATTACAATTTTGTTGGTTTATTACAGCTCAAAACATTTTAACATTTTGATTTTAACTCATTTTGTATTTTAGTTGACTGCCTTTACATATTGGGTACATATAGAAACATCCTTTTGTTGCTGGCTTAACTTTTTACTATTATTAATATGCTTTAAGAGCATATTTTGAATTTCCTGGCTTTTCATATGTTGTCTGTGATTTACTTTTAATTTTTTATGAGGTTACACTAATTCATTTAATTGTTTAGAGTTAATATAAATAGATTGTTAATTGAATGCTTTTTGTCTGATGAAGGTGAGGCACAGTCCACACTGAAAGCGCTCATTAAACGGTTCTTTGGATATTACTTGCTCTTATTGTGTTTCTACTCGCTTTAGGTTTGTTTTATTGGTTTGCTTTTCGTTTTTTGTCTGCTTGGATTCGTGTGCTTATGGCGAGTGAAACCAGAGCGGTAACTCAAATTTTGTTTTCTCAGGAAGAAGGCAATAATGCCAATCAAGACAACTCTATTGGCAATTTAACCGCTCTCGTTCAACTGCTCCTTGGACGAGTAGATTCTTTGACCCAACAGTTTGATGCATCTGGCCTTAATGATGCAAATTCATCACAGTGAAGGCTTGTTGAAGCTAACGGCAGCCAGCTAAACACATCAGGAGTCGGACGAATGGCAGTTTGTAACACAAACCCCTCACCCCACAACAATCATGCTTCAAGTCCTGGAACGGCACCCTTGTACACCAATGCGAGAGACTTAGTTAACAATGTTTCAGCCACTCATGAGGGCGTCCTTCCTTCTATGGCCAATTTTCTTATTAACAACAACTTTTTTGGCATTGGAAACAACACAGGTTCCAGAGAGGACAATGAATGAGGGGTGAGTGCTTTGTCGAATAGTATAAATGACTTTGATTTTAAGTTATATAAATGTAGAAAACTGCAGCTTGAAGTTTTGTACCTGCAGGAATGCATTGAAAAGAAAATTATACCCAAAGGGTTGCGCCAGTGGCGTTACCCAGTAGGCTTGGTGGAAGATTCCTTCTTCCACCGCGAGTTAATAGCATTGTTTGATAGACAGGGTTTTGCGTTTTTGCATTCACTCATTAATTTCGACAAGACTGATATTGGAGTTTTAAAGGCTGAATTGGAAATCCTTGAGCATGTGATAAAATCCCACAACGAATTTCCTCGGTACAAGTATGAATATTGTAGAGTTTTGACGAGTATTGAGGCTACTATGACTAAACTGTTAATTACAAAGAAGAAAAAAATAGCCAGAGATTTATATGATTACTCTAACAATAAAGCATACCCAAGGCCTCCTTTTAATATACAAAATGTTTCCAACCAGTTTCTTGATACCGAAAATGAGAACACTGTGGTAAGGGCCAATAATGATACGCATGAAAACTCTCTCATTGATGATGTTTAAATACAGCCCTTAAGGCGCAGTGAAAGACTTAACACCAACAATGACAACAGAGACAACAACACTGTTGCCAATAATAACCAGCATAGGGCTTCTAACAACAATACTAATAGGATGCATACATCCAACCAGCAGGGTTTTTGGATGAACTCCAATGGCCAACAGAACAACCGGCAACCGAACAGGAATCAACCACAAACAAGGAACAGATGGAAACAACAGAGGAGATAGTTCATGACTTTGTTTACGGACTGCCACCCCATATCCATACAAGCTCTGAGGGAGACTTTAGTATTTATAACTACACTGCATTGAATGTCACCCAAGACATGGTTGACTTCTTTTCAAAAGGGTTGACTTTTGTACCTGGCAAGAGAATGATCATTGTTAAAACCATCATTGACTTAAAACTATTTGTCCGTAAATTAAATCTTAATATGCTAATGGGAGAAAGTTCTACCCTTGTTAGTTCTGTTAGGGTTTCTTGCATATTTAATCCACCCTTACATCCAAGCCTTAACCTTTTCGAAAGAATGTGTGACATGGATTTTAGAGCTATTGTTGACAACAACAACAAAAATTACCAGAATAATATTAAGACCAACATTAGTACATTTGAATACGACTTTCTTAACCTGCTAAATGAATGTAACATCCGAGTAATGAAGCCTGACAAGGGTGGGGGGCTGGTGTTCATGGACCATAGTGCATACATTGAAAGTATGAACAAACATCTAAACACTGATGTTTACACACAAGTTAACATTAATGAAGTTAACACAGCGTATAAAAAGATTAGGTATATTTTAGATGACTTATTCTTGGAAGGTTATACTGACATCGATTTGCACCAATATCTATCCAAGATTGCACCTAAGACACCAGCCCTCTTCGGCACACCTAAAATACATAAAGCAATCACTGAGCCCCCTTTTAGACCCACTGTAGACGGGCGGGGGTCAGTGACCTATGGGTGTGCCAAATATATTGACAGTGTTTTAAAACCATTGATTGAATGTGAGCCTCAAATTTGTAAAGATTCATGGGATTTTGTTAACAACATTAATAAGATGGAATACCAGGCTGAGGCTTGTTTTTTAACAATAGACATAAAATATTTATACACTGTCATACCCCAAAAGTTAGGCCTTGAGTGGATTAGGGATTTTTTGGCATCTAAGAACATAGAAGAAAAGACTATGGGCAGGATTCACGAAGGCTTGCATGGAGTCTAAGAGTAGTGTAAGACTCCATGCATCCAGGAACAGCCCAAAGTCCGTGTAAGAGACCAGCTAAAACGTCTCTTACATGGAGTGGGCATGGATAAGCTAATCACCTCACTTACAGCCGAATAGCTTGCAAATGAGGTTGATTAGTGATCCAGGAAGCCCAAAGCAGCCCGTGTAAGAGCCGTTTTAGCTGCAGAAATATACTCAGTTGACAACTGAGTACGTTTCTGCAAAAAACACAATGGAGCAATGTCAGCTCCAAATAAAGGGTGCATATTTGTCAGGCAGCATGCCAATGGCCAAATATGTGGCCATTGGCAAGGTACCCCCATGCAAATATGAGAAATAAATAATTTTATTTTTCGGCGATCGCCGGTGTTTAAATGCAGTGCAGCCCTGTGCAAACGGGCTGCGCTATATAAAAACATAAAAATGAAGGTTATAAACCCACAAATATGGGTTTTATGCAATACATGGATTTACAATGCAGGGACCAGCAGACCAAAAACAATATGGCCACCGTTTAGTGGTTGCTAAGGGGGGGAAGCTGAGTCTAAGAGATGTAACTAAGCATTAGTAGGCAATCTGATGCAAATGAGTGTTAGGATACTGAATTCCACTGTCACATAGCAAATGAGCACATTCTGAGTAGTGTAAGAGATACATAAGAGGGAGGAATAGAGTAGGAGATAGGTGACATCACAGGGGGGAATGGCAGAAAGAAATGCATTCATTGGAGGTCAGAGTTACATGACAGATGTCAGATACATGTCATGGAAAGAGGAGTGCCACAACATAAGCATGGGAAAGTCAACAAATGGAAGGTGTACACTGTTGCCTACACCAAAGTTTCTTGCTGGGCGTGCATGCGCACGTGTGCCCGCCATGAAGCGCGTGTAAGACAGTGTGCGAGCGTGTAAGGCAGACTGAGCATGTGGGAGCGTGTTGGGAGATGTTTAACACTGTTTGCGTGGGTGTGCGCGCGTTTTAACCCGAATAAGAAGATTCTGAACCGTGTAAGCATGTGTGCGTACATGTAAGCCACTGTGAGTGTGTTTCTGCTAGTATGCACGCTGCTCCCCCCTGAAGAAACAGAAAGGAAAAAGGAAGCAACAGAATTAGTAGGAAGCTAGCAGGGAATACTGCTGGAGCTAGCAGGTGAAAACAATTAGAAGCAGGCAATTACACAGGCAGAATAGTAGCTCAGCCAAGCACTTAAAACTCTGCAAACAGCAGTGCAAGATGTTTCTCTCAAGAGACACTGCAAGACAGGAGTAAGCTATTAGAAGTGAAAACTGAAAAAGCTGAACTCAGCGCAGAAATGTTAGGGGCTGCCATAGCTGTCATAATGAGACACAGGCGACTTGCTGAGGGTGGTGACAATGCAGATGGTGCCAGACAACCCACAGTGAGGAGACGGAGAAGAGTGTACAGGCCCAGGGTCACCTACCACGGGTTACATGAGCTGGAGATAGTAGAGCACTACAGAGTGGACAGAGAGCTCCTGCAGCAAATAGTGGAGCTGTGAAGGCCACGCCTCACACACAGAACCAACAGAGGGGAACCCATCCCAGTGGAAACCAAGGTATGTGTTGGCCTAAGAATACTAGCAACAGGTACCTTCCAGAGACCAACTGGTGATATGATGGGGATATCACAGGCATCAGCCTCCAGGGTACTGCACCAGTTCCTGGATGCCATGTCAGCACATGTTGGTGATCATGTATATTTCCCCAATGCCCATGAGGTATTGGCCAGCAATATGCGTCTCTTCCAGCAAATAGCGGAATACCCTGAGGTAGTGGGTGCAATAGACTGCACGCACATATGCATCAAAGCACCAGCCGGTGAGCGGGGTAGGGCCTACATTAACTGCAAGGGCTTCCCCTCCATCAACTGCCAGGTCGTGTGTGATGCCCAGGGCATAATAATGAATGTGTGTGCTGGCTGCCCTGGGAGCTACCATGATTGCCACATCTGGCATTTGACGCAGCTGTACCAGACATTTGCCAGTGGGGACATCCCACATGGACACCTAGTGGGGGATGCAGGTTATGCACTGGAGCCGTGGCTGATGACACCCATCAGAAATGCACACACACCTGAACAGGAATGCCATAATGAGGCACACGCACAAACACTTAATGTAATAGAGCGTGTGTTTGGGCTGCTCAAGTCATGGTTCCGGTGTCTGGACACATCTGGTGGAGCCTTGCAGTACACACCAACTACATGTACCCAAATTGTCATGGTATGTGCTATGCTACATAATATGATCTTGCGAAAACAGCTGCAGCAGGACCAGCATAGGGCTGGGCCAAACAGCCCCCCACCATTGCCAAGGCCATCACAGGCAGAGTGTGACTCGGAGGAGGAACAACCTGAGCCTGCCCCAGTAGTCAGAAGGAGGTGTGCCCAGTATGCCCTGGCCTTGGCAAAGAGGCAATGCATAGCACATACACTGGCTCAGTAGGAACTCTGGGAATGGTACCCCCTCTGACTCACTCAAATAATAACAGGGATGCCTAAAATGACATGACCTACTCACAAACATGTACAGGGAGTGTAATATGTGCATCCGACAGAGGCAGCCCTGCAGCACCACCTGAGGCATGAATGCCATGTGTTAAGTAATGTAACACCATGTACTATATGCACACCTGAGGACCGTGACTAACATCCTACCCTCACCAAGCATCATGCCACAATATGACAATGAGATGATCAATTGCAATAATTGGCTGAAGTATTGCAGTTAGTCAAAGGGGATCCAATGTGTGCCAGCCTGGGATGACATGCTGAGCATGACATGATGCTCCACCTGCTAGGACTGGTGTGCACCTATCAGTGCAGGCTGTATGGATACTGGCAAAGGCTGTTGTTACCCACAGTGTGCCCCGAATAGGTAAGGCTCAAAACACAAACCTACCTCCATAGGTATCAGAAGGGATAAGAACCTAGATGTAATGCTACACAATGCCAGAAGTCTAAACAGCAAGATGCATGCAGTCTAAACTCACCCAGTATGGAGAATGTTGATATCTGTGCTGTAACAGAAAACTGGGTTAAGGCTCACAACAGCACCCTAACACTACCAGGTTACACCTCATACTGTGCTGTACAGCCTCAAAACATGGAACAAGCTACAAAAGGAGGGTGACTAGCAATAATTGTCAAGGATAACCATACCCCCATGTTGGTACCACTACAAGAAGCAGCGTTGACTAGCCATGGTCAAGTAACAGTGGCTAAAACTGCCTCCCAGTTTATAGCCTGCTACAGACTACCGTCCCAACAGCAGGAACTGCACCTGGCCTATGTTGGAAAACATGAATATATCAAGTCCTCCAAACCACATTATATTGGTTGACTGAAAATACCCAGACATAGACTGGGAGCATTATACTAGCTCCAACACTGTAGGACAAAAGTTCATAGAATCCATAAACCAAAAAGCCCAGGAACAACGTACCACTCCCACAAGAGGGGTAAGCATACTGGATGTAATAATCAGCAACATGGGTACTGGATGGCAAGATGAGAAGTGTATTGCTCACTGGTAAGACCAGACCATAGAGTAATCACACTGGATATACACATCCTGACCACAGTCCCTGGCCAGAAAACCACAGTGAAAAACATGTGTAAAGCAAAAGTTGCACTCCTCCAAACTGATGTAGAATCCATTAAAGGCCTTGTGCAGGTGCAAAATATGGGCCACACCTCAGAACCTGTTATACAGGCATTCCATGAACACTGCCAGGAATGCTTGGATTATGCAATCCTAAATTAAAACAAGACACAATGCCATACACACAGGCATCTGGCATGGTGGACTCCAGCCATTACCAAACCATGCAAGAGAATGAGGAAGCTACTACATGATAGAGCAAACATAAAAAAGAAGTAATCACTGATCAGTAGTATGGCAATAAAATATGTCCACACATACAATCCACTAAGGCCAGCTACAACAAGTTGAATCTGTGAATCTTGAGGCAATGTTACACCTGCCTCAAGTACACAGACAACCCTCAAATCCCCCCAAGAAATACAAATATATGTGAGAGATGCAACCATTTATCCAAACTGGAGGCTGAGCTCCCTCAACTCAGTACTCCCAAAACTAGTCAGGAGGAGAAGGTAACCACACACACCACAAACCCAGTCCCACATAGACCTATCACAACTGCAAACCAAAGACATAAACACAGAAAAACATTCCCGGAGGCCCGAATTACAAACACACCACACCAACAAAGGCCTCCAAAGCAGTCACCCAATCAAACAACCTCCAAACATAGCACATGCAACACATAGTACACAAGGCTGGTGTGCCAAACAGTCACAGGCCAGAAGGAGAAACAACATGCCTGATACAGTTGTAATAGGTGACTCCATAGTGAGACACGCTGCTGTCCCGCACACCAGACTGAACAAGGGAAAGGGTACAGTAAGCTGCCTGTAGGCTGCTACAATACGCCACATAACACAAGTATGCAGGTCACCCCAAAGCAAGTAGAAATATGATGCAGTCATAGTCCATGCTGGTGTGAATGACCTGAGATGTACCTCCCCGGACTACATGAAAAGAGACATAGATGAGCTCTCCGATTATGTAGTCCAGGCCGGTATGACACTGACTGTTTGCAGCATCCTACCCTCACCAAGAATGATGCCACAGTACAAACACAGAATGATCAGTTATAACAAGTGGCACAATTACTGGTGTCATTCCAAGGGGGTCCAATGTCTGTCTGCTTGGGATGTCATGCTTGACAAGCCACGCAGCTGTTCCAGGGATGGCTTGCACCTGTTACCCCTGGGCGTCTGGATATTGGATAAGGCTTTTGCCACCTCCATAGAGCCTTTTGTAGGCAAGGCTGAAAAGACTAACCCACCACCCTAGAAAACATAAGTGGAAAGAAACATAAGGGTAATGCTGACCAATGCCAGATGTGTAAACCTCAATATGCATGCTCCCGAGGCCCTCCCCAGTATGGAGAACATTGATGTCTGTGCAGTGACAGAAACCTGCTGCAAACTTCCTGACAGCACACCAGCACTACCAGGTTATACCACATATCATGCGTTATGGCCCCAAAACCTGGAACAAAACATAAAAGGAGGGTGAGTATCCATATTCAGCACAGACACCCATACGTCCAGGTAACTGACAATGCACAAGGCATTGGAGTCCACCCATGTGCAACTAACTGTAGGCAATACTGTTGTACAGTCTGTAGCATGCTACAGACCACACTCTCACACACAGGAACCCCACCCAGCCGTCCTGAAGACACTGGACAGTATGAATGTCCCACCAAATACCAAACAAGGTACTCACAAATTACCACATAGGTGGTAAACCATTATGTATGGAAGGAGTAATCAGGGACCTAGGGACACACGTGGACAGTAACCTGTTATGTGACACTCACATTGCCAATGTGGCCAGGAAGACTATCTATATTGGACACCGTATCATGAAAGGATTCACATCTACGTCAACAGAGGTCATTGTGCCCCTATACTGTTCTCTTATCAGACCCATAATCTAGTACAATGCCTCATTTGGGATGTACCTTACCTGACACCTGCAGCAGTTAGAAAGACCTCAAAGGTACCTCACCAAGAGGATAAAGGGTCTCAAATATATGTCATATGCTGCCTGGCTGTAGACACCCCAGCTGAATGCAGTCACATACTGCCTACACAGAGGCATTGTATGTCTGTTGTACAAGGCCATGTCCAACACAGGAGTAATGGACATGCTCCACCCCAGAAAACTCAAAGCCATCAGAGCTGTGAGAGTGAGAGATGTCAACCTCAACACATAATGAAATAGGATGTGCTGGAGGGACAGATACATAACCCAGAGGCTCCCCACACCCTGGAACAGAATCCCACTCTATGTTAGGCAGAGCCCCTCACTGACACTCTTCAACAGGAATCTTGCCAAGTGGATGGATGATCGTAGATTTACACTGGGGGTCTTCACTGTGTCACGTCCAGACAGAGGCACAGCAAAGCAAATCATAAATGGCCATAATATTCACATAGCAAGGGGTGGCGAAAGCCACACACACTCTGGCTAGGCTTACAAATGCCCTAGGGTGGATAGCCTAGTATGAACCTATGAACCTATGAAGATACAAATTGTACAGGACACTAAGGATAATCCCAAGGCTTCCACAACTGATGGTAGGAACCATGTTGGGAATTCACAGATATGCTCTGAATCACACAAATATTACAAACAACATACCAAACACACACACATATTGCCAACATACATCCTGACAAGTGCAGTGCAACCCCCAGAATGCAAAATATCTATCCCAGCAGACTGCTGGCCCCCCTGACATTGCAGATGCTGAGGTAACAGCCAGCATCTACAAAGCAAAACACACAGCAGCAATGGTATGAGATGGTGTCCTGGGCTGAGTCCAACATGGACTCCAAGAAGAATGGAATGCCAAATCACACTACTGCTCAATGTCAGCCTTACCACAGGATATGTATCCAAAGAGCAGTGTACAACAACAGTGGTCGTTCTCAACAAAGGTGTTGCCTGAATGGATACTGAAAACTACCACCCCAGAATCCTGAGAAGCTCGGTCTGCACAGCTATGGAAAGGATCAGCATGCACCGCAGACATAAAGATATTGGGGACCTACTGACACCAGACCCTACCCAGTGTGGCTTTCTTAAGTGCAGATCCTGCCCCTAAACATGTTTGACTCATTTGAAACAGTCATTAAGGTCAGTGATGAGGGCAATGTGGTCCACACAATGTAGCTGGACCTTGCAAAGGCTTCTATACAATACCCTACATGTTCATTATAGATATGCTTACCAGCTTAAATATAAACCCCTATGTCAGTAGAGGGGTTGCAAACCAGACCAAGGACAGAACTGACATGGTCAGACATGCTGCAGCCATGTCAGACTACAAACCAGATATAACTGGCATCCCACAAGGCTTGGTCCTGGGACCTCCCTCGTTTGGTATATATGTCCCATAGGTACAGGCCAACATGGAAGGACTGTGTCTGAACATGTTTGCAGAGGACTTCAAACTGCCCACCATATCTGACCCTCCAGCTGACACAAGCATCCCACAAAAGGGCCACATAGAAACAGACAACTGGTGCCATAGTCATGTCAGCAAGCTAATTGCAGAAAAGTGTATAGTCAACCCCGTGGATATACAGTAAGTGCCCACCAATTACCACATAGGTGTTAACCCATTACGTACTTAACATGTAATGAGAGACCTGGGGACACAAGGTGATAGATATCCTGCATTGGACAAACATGTGGCTGTAGTGTTTACAGAAACATACCATATACCCACCTAATCATGAAGGTTGTCAGATCTAGATAAGGGGAGGTCATTGTGGCTCTGCAGTCATCCTTCATCAGCGTTACAATTGACTACAATAGCCCCTGTGGGATGTACCTCAGCAGACACCTCCATCAACTGTAAAGTCCCCAACAGTACCTCACCAGGAGTATCAAAGAGCTTGCACAGATGCCATGTGTTGCCTGATTAAAAACTGCAGCTACACACACTGCCATACTGCCCACCCAGAGGCAAGCTGTGCCTGATGTATAAAGCCATGTCCAAGCTGGAATCAATAAACATGCTGCACCTTGTACAATCTGAATGGCAGTGAGCTATGCACATGAGAGACCTGAACCCCAGCACTGACATACATAGGACAAGCTGTACTGCATGATCCATAACACAGAAGCCACCCTCACTCATGAGTAAACTCCCAGTACAGGCTATCCATAGAGTCACTCATTGATTCTCCTCAAGAGGAATCTTGATGAGTGGATGGGAGATGGTAGGTTTACCCTGGGTATCACTGTTATGTCACAGGTAGACAGAGGCACAGTATACTAACCATGACATATGTCATGGCAAACTCCACTTACAATGTGGGTCGAAGGACAAACACACTCTCCGACTAGCATTAGAAATGGCCTAGGGCACATCGCTAGTGTTTGCAAATGTACACCTATGTTGTGGAATACACTACCAATGTTGGACAAGCCTGGTTTAAGTAGTTCATATCTGAACATAATGCAACATGGTCAGATGTGCACCACTGGCCCCTAACCAGGCTGTTGTGCTCACTATGGAAATGAAAAGCAGTGATAGGACTAAAGCCCAGGATACTGTCCACCACAGTCAAAGTACTGAACCAGTACACTATATGGTACTACAGTGTTAGGTCAGTATGAAAGGATGTTGACGACTGTATGCAAAGTATCCCATGCAAACCCTGCAGGCACAGTATAATCCCTGTTGTGTTCACACACAAAGCAGTCGGACAGTAACTACACAACATAACACACAACCATAAACGGGAGATATTTGTTGAAGTTCACACTCATCCACAAATGTGGTGGGCTGCAGAGTTCAACATATGGAAAGCTCACACTGTGCATGCTCACACACTTTGATAAATGAGACATATGTCAGACAACATGCCATGGGAAGGCTGAACTGGGCATGCTCACACACTTAGGCCAAATCTCAGTTTAGCAGTTGGCCACACATATCTGGTATTTGTACGTGTTATTCCAGGAACCAACCACATTACAGCAATCTGACCAGTGTACACAGTTAAATGACTACAGAGACATACGTGATATAGTGGATCCCTCCCATATGCAAACATCTTCCACAGATACACAAGTTGTTCATACAAACAGGGAATGCTATGGCAATAAAGACCTGCAAACAGTCTATCAGCAACAAATAATGTGCATTTGACAATTAAACATATGGGTGTAGAGGTCAACACTAGGCTGTTTGCCCTAGGGAATGACAGCTTAGCCAGAGTGTGCTTGGTGTCTGCCTCCCCAGTACAGTAGTCTACTGTGCCACTGTAAAGTAGGTCACATAAGGCACCGTGTGAGGCTAGTGTGCTGTGCCTCTGTCAAGCAGGGACACAGTGGAGATCCCAGGGTTTGAATTTGCTAAGCCACAGCCATGTTGTTGGTGTGTGCTGGAAGAGGGTTGCTGAGGACCTCTAACAGTAAGTGGGCGTCAATAACAGACTGAGGGGAGCCTTATCTGCATTGTCTGGACAATTTCACTGTCAACACTGTGTCCTGATGATTATGAGGGATTGAAGTGTCATGCCGGTACTGTTCAGAGATGTCCTCCCTCTGTGGGCTACTGCTCTGCAATGTATTAGCTCACTCTGTTGGACAGCTCATATATGGCTGGTGTACATCTGACAGGTTTCCTGTTGTGGAGCAGTCATGGGTAAATTTGGGATAGCATGATCAATGCAAACCTTCCACATGCTCATAGAATGCAATTGTCAAGGATTATGCAGAATGGTCTGTATACTCCCCCAGCATGGGTCCTTTGAAGTCTTCCATCCCAGTCTTCACAAGTGTAAAGTCTGCTTTTGATAAATACAGTTTGTTTGCAGTGACAACCTTGCCGGGGGGTGGGGATGGGATATGGATGGCCAGGGAAAGGTGGGTATGGTCAGATATCAACAATGGTGGTCTACCTCTGGTGTGGAACAGTGAGTACCCATGTTGTAGATGGTCAGGTGCAATATGTATTCCCCCTTGTGGCTGTGGTGAGTGGTTCTGCCATAGCACATGGACTCACAAATTGTAGTGGCTGTAGGGTAATGTTGTAGAGGCCTGAGTAGTTCCCACACACAATATGCCTGTACCTGACATTAACAACTGGAATGGTGTATGTGAACACCTGCATATTTTGGCACTGTGCCCAGGGAAGCAAAGTGTGTGTCCTGGATGTGGAAGGTGTGGTCAGGACTGGTTGTGTTGTGTGTTACAGGTCCTGTGGTCACGAAGCATGGTATAAAACATAACCTGCCAGTGCCATGTGCATATCTGACCCTGACGTAGGTGGCTGCAAATGCATATATATGCTATCCCCCACCTGACAGGTAGTACTAGATGTACATACCTCTGTAGAAATAATGATGTCAGCACCCTATAAATACTGCAGGTGCAGAACAGCTGCCCAGTAATCCGGATAGTGCGCTCCACTAATGTGTCTGTCTTGAGTGTCATAACATAGTTAGGTAGGGGGTTGAATCCTGCAAATGCTCAGTGTGAGTGGGGTTGGTGTGTGTGCAAGTCTGTGTGAGGGAAATGTCACTTTTGGCAACTGGGAAAACACACTACAGGATGCACATTCCCCTTTCTAAACACTGATGATGTCAGCACCCTATAAGTACAGCAGGAGAAGAAAAACCTCCCAGTAATGTGAATAGCGCACTCTGCTAATGCGTCTGTCTCAAGTGTCATAACATAGTTAGGTAGAGGTTTGAATCCTGCAAATGCTCAGTGTGTGTGTGTGTGAGTGGGGTTGGTGTGTGTGTGAGGGAAATGTCCCTTTTGGCAACTAGGAGAACACACTACAGGATGCACATTCCCCTTTCTAAACACAGATGATGTCAGCACCCAATAAGTACAGCAGGAGAAGGCAAACCTCCCAGTAATGCGAATAGCGCGCTCTGCTAATGCGTCCGTCTTGAGTGTCATAACATAGGTAGGGGGTTGAATCCTGCAAATAGCAAGTGTGTGTGTTTGGATGAGTGGGGTTAGTGTGTGTGCAATTCTGTGTGAGGGAAATATCCCTTTTGGCAACTAGGAGAACACACTACAGGATGCACATTCCCCTTTCTAAACACTGATGATGTCAGCACACTATAAGTATAGCAGGAGAAGGGAAAACTCCCAGTAATGCAAATAGCGCGCTCTGCTAATGCGTCCGTCTCGAGTGCAATAACATAGGTAGGGGTTTGAATCCTGCAAATGCTCAGTATGTGTGGAGGGGGTCAGTGTGTGTGCAAGTCTGTATGAAAGAAATGTCCCTTTTGGCAACTAGGAGAACACACTACAGGATGCACATTCCCCTTTCTAAACACTGATGATGTCAGCACTCTATAAGTACAGCAGGAGAAGAAAAACCTCCCAGTAATGCGAATAGCATGCTCTGCTAATGCATCTGTCTTGAGTGTTATAACATCGTTAGATAGGGGTTGGAAACCTGCAAATGGCAAGTGTGTGTGTTTGGATGAGTGGGGTTAGTGTGTGTGCAATTCTGTGTGAGGGAAATATCCCTTTTGGCAACTAGGAGAACACACTACAGGATGCACATTCCCCTTTCTAAACACTGATGATGTCAGCACACTATAAGTATAGCAGGAGAAGGGAAACCTCCCAGTAATGCAAATAGCACGCTCCGCTAATGCGTCCGTCTCGAGTGCAATAACATAGGTAGGGGTTTGAATCCTGCAAATGCTCAGTATGTGTGGAGGGGGTCAGTGTGTGTGCAAGTCTGTATGAAAGAAATGTCCCTTTTGGCAACTAGGAGAACACACTACAGGATGCACATTCCCCTTTCTAAACACTGATGATGTCAGCACTCTATAAGTACAGCAGGAGAAGAAAAACCTCCCAGTAATGCGAATAGCATGCTCTGCTAATGCATCTGTCTTGAGTGTTATAACATCGTTAGATAGGGATTGGAAACCTGCAAATGGCAAGTGTGTGTGTTTGGATGAGGGGGGTTAGTGTGTGTGCAATTCTGTGTGAGGGAAATGTCCCTTTTGGCAACTAGGTGAACACACTACAGGATGTACATTCCCCTTTCTAAACACTGATGATGTCAGCACCCTATAAGTACAGCAGGAGAAGGAAAACCTCCCAGTAATGCGAATAGCACACTCCGCTAATGCTTCCGTCTTGAGTGTCATAACATAGTTAGGTAGGGGTTTGAATCCGGCAAGTGTGTGTGTTTGGATGAGTGGGGTTAGTGTGTGTGTGCAATTTTGTGTGAGGGAAATGTCCCTTTTGGAAACTAGGAGAACACACTACAGGATGCACATTCCCCTTTCTAAACACTGATGATGTCAGCACCCTATAAGTACAGCAGGAGAAGGAAAACCTTCCAGTAATGCGAATAGCACGCTCCACTAATGCGTCCGTCTTGAGTGTCATAACATAGTTAGATAGGGGTTTGAATCCTGCAAATGGCAAGTGTGTGTGTTTGGATAAGTGGGGTTAGTGTGTGTGCAATTCTGTGTGAGGGAAATGTCCCTTTCGGCAACTAGGAGAACACACTACAGGATGCACATTCCCCTTTCTAAACAGTGATGATGTCAGCACACTATAAGTACAGCAGGAGAAGGTATGTGGCATGGACAATGACTGAGTCATATGTGTCCATGCCTCTGACTGACCTGTATGCTTGTGTTATGTGGTGGACCATAGTGCCCCATGGGCATATCACTGTGACCTTCACCTTGTCCAGCCTGGTGAGCGTGACCTCACTGGACCAGACAATAAAGGTACCTAACACAACTGTGGCAGGTGTGTTGTCTAGCTGTACAGGCTGTGACTGTTTGGCACACAGGATTTGTGTGCTATGTGTTCTAGCATAATGTATGCCTGTGTGCCAGCTGCAGAGGTGTTTGCCGCTCAGGCAGGATGCTATTCTTAGGCTCCACAAATGGCCCAGTGTGTTCACGTGCTTGTATTGCTGTCAGTGTAGGTCTACATCAGACTGGTTTTGCAGTCACTGTAGTATTTCATGCCACCTGACAGGTTATGCCAGTACTGGGTTCAGAGTGCTTAGTCCCCAGTTTAGCTATGTGGTTCCATCTCATACATGTGTTGTACATCCATGTGTAGGGGAGACGGTTGACTGTGTACATGTGGCAGCTGTGACATTGCCACATGACCCACATATTCCACAACTGTACCATAGAGGTGACTGACAACTGATCTTTGCACATGCTACCATAGTATTGTGATTGCCATATAACAGCACCTAGGGCCAATGGGGAACAAGGTACATAGGGTCATAGGTTCATACTAGGCTATCTGCCCTAGAGCATTTATAAACCTAGCCAGAATGTGTTTGGCTGTCACCATCCATTGTAAATATATCTTGCCATGCCCTTTTTCGAGGTTAGTATACTGTGCCTCTGTCTAACAGTGACACAGAAGTGATACCCAGGGTAAATCTACAATGTCCCATCCACTCATCAAGATTCCTCTTGAAGAGAGTCAATGAGGGACTCTGCCTAACCTGGACTGGGATTTTATTCCAGAGTGAAGTGAGCCTCTGGGTTATGAATCTGTCCCTCCAGCATGTCCTATTTATTTCAGTGCTGAGGTTCAAGTCTCTCAAGCATGTAGCTTGATGGGATTTGGATATTCTCAGGTGCAGCATGCCCATTAATTCCGGGTTTGACATGGCTTTATACATCAGGCACAGATCGCCTCTGAACAGGTGGTATGCCACTGAGTAGAGCTGGGGTTTCTTTAACCGGTCAGCATATGGCATCTGTTTGAGCCCTTTGATCCTCTTGGTGAGGTACTTTTGGGGTCTTTCCAGTTGGTGCAGGTGACTGGTAAGGTACATCCCAACAGGGGCATTGTACTCAATTATGGGCCTGATGAGGGATGAGTAAAGAGGCACAATGTCCTCCCCTGATCTAGATGTGAATCCCTTCATGATGGGGTGGGCTATATAAAATGTCTTTCTAACCACTTTGGCCACGTGGTTGTCAAATGAGAGATTGCTATCAACTTGGGTCCCCAGGTCCCTAATTACTTCTTCTGTACTTAATGGATTACCACCTATGTGGTACTTTGTGGGCACTTTGTTTTTGCCAAAGGGGATGACTATACACTTTTTTGCATTCAGCTTGAGGCCATGGCTCTGGCACAAGTTGTCTGTTTCTATGAGGCCCTTTTGGAGGATGCTTGTGTCGGCTGGAGAGTCGATTATGGCCAGTTTGCAGTCATCTGCATATTTGGTCAGCCACAGTCCTTCCGTGTTAGCCTGTACCTCCGATAAATATATACCAAACAAGAGAGGTCCCAGGACTGAGCCTTGTGGGACACTACTTGTAACTCGTTTGGAGTCTGGCATGGCTCCAGCAATTCTAACCATGTGGGTTCTGTCCTTGAGCCAGTGTGCAATCCATCTAGTGACATAGGGGCTTATATTTAAGCTGGTGAGAATCTCTAGACTGCCCGAGTGGGGTATTGTATCGAAGGCTTTTGCGAGGTCCAGGTAGGCTGTGTGGACCACCTTCCCCTCGTCAATGGCCTTGGTGACTGTTTCAAAGAAATCAACCAGGTTTGAGAGGCAGGATCTGCCCTTAACAAAGCCAAACTGGGTATGATCCAGTGTCTGTAGGTCCCCAGTATCTTTATTTATGAGGTCCATGATGATCCTTTCCATAGCTCTGCAGACCGAGCTAGTGTGGCTTATGGGGTGATAGTGTCCAGGATCCGTTGAGGCACCACCTTTCTGTAGAGGGACCACTGTTGCTGTACGCCACTCTTTGGCCACATATCCTGTAGTAAGGCTGGGATTGAACAGTAGTTTTATGTTTGGTTGTAGCTCTTCTTGGAGTTCATGTAGGACACAGCCCAGGACACTGTCTGGTCCCATTGATGCAGTGTGTATTGCTTTGGAGAGGGCAGCTCTTACCTGAGCATTTGAGATGTCAGGGGGGCAGCACTCTGCTGGGATACATATTTGCCCTTTTGGTGTGGAGGGGGGGGAGAAGTTTGCACTGAACCTGTCAGCTAGAATGTTGGCAATGTCTGTGGGTTTTGTGTTTCTATTGACATTTTGGACTACCTCTGAGCATATCTGGGAATTACCACCCAGGTTCCTAACATAACTAAAGAAAGCCTTGTGATTATCCTTAGTGTCCTGTGCAATTTCTCTCGAAGCTGGCCTTAGACAATCCTATGAGTGCCTGTAGTTATTTGCTAATACTGATCAGTGATGCCTTCCCTTTTTGGGATTTTGCTGTATCATTTAGTAGCTTCCTCCTTCTATTGTGTAGTTTGTTTATGGCTGGGGTCCACCAGACAGGACGTCTGCCTTTGGAGGATTGGGTCTTGGTTTTATTCGGGATCACATGATCCACGCATTCCTGAAGGTGTCCATAGAATGCGTTTATAGAGGAATCTGCGGTCTGGTCTGTAGTTTCCACAGGCCCGGGGGGCTTTGAAGGTTTCCACCTCAGTTTTGAGGAGTGTGAATTTGCTTTAGAGAAGTTGTTCACTGTGGTGTTCTGGGCAGGGGGTGGGGTCGGGATGTGAATATCCAGTGAGATTAGTTTATGGTCTGATCTTACCAGTGAGGGATACACTTCTGGTCTGGAGCATAGAGTCCCCATGTTGGTGATGATCAGGTCCAGTATGTTTCCCCTTCTTGTGGGAGTGGTAACAAGTTGTTCCATAGCATTTGAGCTCATATATTCTAGGAATCTTTGGCCTAGGGTGTTGGAGCTAGAGTCATGCTCTCAGTCTATGTTTGGGTAGTTGACGTCGCCCAATATAATGGTGTTTGGAGAGACCTTCATATTTTCCACTGTTCTCAGGAAGGCCGATTGCAGTTCTTGGGTTTGGGAGGGTGGTCTGTAGCAGGCTATAACCTGGAAGGCAATTTCACCCATTGTTAGTTGCACATGGATAGTCTCTGATGCTTGGTGCTTTGCTACCAACCTGGAGGTGTGAGTATCTTTGATGAATATCAATACTCCCCCTCCTTTTGTGGTTCATTACATGTTTTGGGGCTGAAAAGCATGGTATGAGGTATAACCTGGTAGTGCTGGGGTGCTCTCAGTAGCCCTGAACCAGGCATCTGTTACTGCACAGATATCGATGTTCTCCATGCTAAGGAGAGTTTCGAGTGCATGCATCTTGAGGTTTAGACTTCTGGCGTTGGGTAGCATTACTCTTAGTTTCTAATCCCTTGTGATACCTATGAAGGTGGGTTTGTCATTTGAGCCTTGCTTAACAAAGGCACTATGGGGTAGCAAGAGCCTTTGCCAATAACCGAAAGCCCAGGGGGTGACAGGTGCAAGCTGTCCCTAGCGAAGCAGGTGGTTCAACAGAAGATGAATATGTGAGGGTGTAGTGCCTGTGATTAGTTAGCAGTAGCATGTATGACTGCTCACGTGGACAAATGCCAGGTAAGTCATATGCAATGTGTCACAGGCAACGTACATGTGAACAGGACAAACAGTGACATTCTGTCAAATGAGACATGGACATACATATAGTAAGCTATGCAGATGTCACTAGGAGTCCACAGAAGCTCTGTAACTATGCATTGCAGGTGGGATCAGTATTCCAGGGTAATTGCAAGCAAACATGCATGCAAACAAAGCTACAGTAAGCAGGGCTGCATGTAGTCCATTGTACAACAAACAAGCTGTACCACTTCCAGTAGGTAACACTGCAAATATGCAGGCACTATATACATGTACATGGAAATACACAGGTCAGATGGCTAGGGTCCAGTCTCAGCGCACACAAGTGTACAGACCATGTACTGTCAGGATGTACAATAACTGGATGGAAACCCATGTGCTCATACCTGCAGTAATACACATGTCAAATAGACACTGAGCCTTCACTCAGTGGTTCCATACTTAGTAGGATGTATGCTACCTGGCCTGCCACCACAGTATCCCTGACATGTATGGGGACTCTCCCTCCTGTGACAGTTAGTTTTGTGTGTTGGGGCTGTCTAGCATGGTATGAAATGTGAGCTTGCAGTGCTAGGGTGCTCCTGTGTGTCCCATACCTGTTGTGTAGTACTGCACACATATCAACATCCTCAAACATCCGCATTGCAGAGTCCAGTGTGGGCAACATGCCACTTGCAGTTTACATGTCCATCATTGCGTATTAATACTTTCATTACCTTATCCCCTGTGCTACCTATGTATGTAGCCTTCTGTTGACATCCTTACCACCAGTATGCCAACATGTGCAGATGATACACTATGGTACTTACCATGGGCGTAGACAACAGTACATGACAATCATACCCTTACTGCATCAGGCATGCTGTGATATACCCACAATTATTTCAGCACACAGTACTGTTAACAACATGATACTATTACTACATGTCTATGTAGTCACCCTGTGCATCAGCAACATGTTAACCTGTACCTGCACTGATGTTACAGATTGCAGGAGGTGGCACAGTCTCATCATATGCACAGGGTGTGAACTTGGTATGCCTGAGTCAGCCACCGATACCACCGATTGACATGTATGTGTATGTGTGTTGGTGAGGGACAGCAGTACAAGGTGAGGCAATGTTGATGCAGTGTATGTGGTAGCCCTAGGTGTTGTCAATTCGCATGTGTGTATGGATGCACACAGTTCCACCTCATGGCTGCCATATACTGGTGTTTGTGGACAGCCACAGACTGTACCTGCCAGGTCATACAGATCAGTGTCTCTGGCCACGGACATGGTACCTGTGCCTTGCAGGGGTGCTACGGACCGTATCCGGTACCAACCCAGACTGGGTACTGTCATCAGAAGCAGGTGTTCATTGACTGGACACAGATCCCTGTCGGGCCTGGCCAGAGCCACGTGCATGTGGTCTCCTGAGGTGGTCTGATGACAGCACAGACCCAGCATTGCTGGGGCTACTGCTGGCACTATGGGGGCGGCCGCGACCCTGTTGTCGTCCGTGACAACTGCCAGCTGCTGCTGTTGCTGGCATACGCCCACGTCGACACCTCAACAGTCCACCATCACCCTGGCTCATGGACATGTAGTTGTGGAACCGGTCTAATATGTCCCCACAACGTCTGTCTATGATATCGGTGAAATTACGGATGGCAGCCGCAATGTCACGCATACTGTCAGTTATGGCTGTGCGACATGCTGTCAGCTCCCTCAGACCTTGTCTGGTGTATCGTTCCATACGTGGCTGTGCCTGCATGGCAGCCCGAAACATAGCTGAGGTTGTAAGACCTCTGTGGGCACATCTGACAGGGGCAGTACGCCCACGGATGCTCCCACGAAAACCCCTGGACATCTGCCTGTGTGGTACCATCTCAGGGCCATGCCCATGGCTGCTGTGTGGGGAGGCATGTGCCACAGATACCACATTACCCTGGTCAATGCCCACTGTATGCTGTCCATCACCTAGGGACATTGGTGACAAAGGGTGTATTGGCAGGATAACTGTGCGCATTGATGGGGTTGACAGCTGTGTACTGTCAATCGGCTGACCAATGATGGACCCTGGCATACCTTCCTGTGCCATTACACAGATGTCATCATTATCAGTACCCATGGCACCTGATTCAGGTTCCCTGCTGCATGACACCAGAGCAGCACCAGAACCTGTGGGAGGAAAACAGGAAACACAGTTTACAATGTCTACACAATATTACCAGTGATGCACACATCCACACATGCACAGGTCCAGACATGCACACATGCACACATGTGCACATGCACACATGCGCACGTGCACACATGCACACGTGCACACATGCACACGTACACATGCACACAGTTGCACACAATTGTACACTACACAGTATGCGTGATATCAACACACAGACACAGACACACCTGCATGCATACAAAGAGCACTACTAAGTGAGCCTAATATTACTATTACTATCAAGACTATTACAGGTATTGTTAATACACACTCACCAGCATGGATAGGCTGCATTGCTGTTACACCGGAGGGACCTGCAGAAGTGAGGAAACTAATGTCAGTGGGCACAACTGTGCCATTGTTACTGAGTATGATACAGGTCAATAGTACAACAGTCGCCTTTCACAGGTCAGCTGCTAATATTGAGGATATCACACTTGCACATTAAATACTATGATGACAGCTACAAACCAAGGACACACCTCACACATGCATTAACTACCAGTGTACACAACAGTCAACTATACATATGGCATATTACCTGCACGCTCATAGTCTTGCTGCTGCGTGGCTCCAGCCTCCATCATAATGCATGTCTGCTGCTGTTGTTGTTGCTGGCGGACTGGAGCCACTACACTCATGAGTAGTCCCTCCAGTCTGGTGAGTGGGGGATGTGTAGCCACCCACCACCTGTGGCAACCTGTTGCCTGTGGATATCCGGACGCTGACGGACATTTCTGATTAAATCACTGCAGTGATGTTGTACCTGCTCATATGTCCTATTATGCGTGCCTATGTCATTTACCCGACGGACCAGGTCTTGCCACAGTGCAGCCCTCTCCTGCTGATTCTGGCTGGTGCGGGAAAAGAGTATTGCATAATCCCACACCAGGCTCTGGTGTATCTCTTCATCCTCAGCTGCGGAGTAAGCTGGATTTCGCGGGTGAGCCATGTACCTGAAAAAGAAAATAACCTGATATCAGCAATATATGTCAGCAGAATGTGGCACACATACTACACATGCTACTCGACAGTTATGATAGAACATATCTCACATATATAGCATCTGTCTGTCTATTGGTGGATACACATGTAAATGGCCAAGTATCAGTGCCCAGCCAGCAACTGTGCAACAGTACCTGGCACACTCCATACGACATACTACCAAACCCCAGCAGTCAGAACACTGATTCAGGTCCAGAGCACCTCTTCACTCTGGGGGTTTGTATCTAGGTACTGTATGGCCTACATCATCAACTACTGTGAGCTGACCACAAACTAATTGCCCTGGATATACATATCCCACCTCCACCACCAGCACAAACGACTATAGTGAATAACATTGCAGATGCAAACTTTACACTTTGTAACAGTGACATGGTATCCTTTCAGCCCACTGGGCCAGTGGAAGACACAACCCACAATGCTGACCCCTACACAAATGCTTTCTACGGACATCTCCGAGAATGCATGGATCATGCAATCCCATATATGACCAAGACACTCTCCACAAAGGGACAGCATCCTGTCTGGTGGACCCCAGCCATAGACAGATTGTATTACAAAAGATGGAAGCTACTGCAAGACAGAGCATAATTCCATAAAGGGAAGGCATGTCTGAGCAGAACTAGTAAGGATCTATTTTCCCTCATACAAACATCCATGGGCAACTTTGAGAGGGAAATCAAGAGGGACACTACAGATAACCAGAAGGCCTTCTTCAGTTATGTTAGCAACCTGGTCAGAATCCCTCCTCTATGCTCATAGTTAGTACACAACAACAAATAATTCACTGAAACCACAGATACTGACAACATTGTGGCAGACAGGTTCAGTGCAGGTGTCACCCCTCCCTCTCCCCCAAAATATGACATAGTTAACCCAGCTGACTGTAACCTCCCTGTCATCACAGATGTCCAGGTGAGAGCCACCCTCAGGAAAGCAGAATACACAACATGACTGGGACCTGATGGTATCCCCGGTTGCATGCTACATGAACTCTGACAGGAGCTAAACACACATATAGAAGTGCTATGTAACACTAGCCTGACTACAGGATATGTACCTGTACACTGGCGCA
Organism: Protopterus annectens; assembly: GCF_019279795.1. NCBI lineage: Eukaryota > Metazoa > Chordata > Ceratodontiformes > Protopteridae > Protopterus > Protopterus annectens. The sequence continues at coordinate 1,495,330,440 of NC_056729.1, read as the reverse complement.
CAGCAGCAGTGGTTCCACTCCACGAAGGAGGCACCTCAACATACCAATACAATACAACACAATACAATACATTACAATACAATACTATACAATATGCTATTGCCCCTGGGAATACAGCAGCATACTGTTCTGCTACCCTGACCATTGTGACACGTGGTGTGATGGTACCTGCTGCTGTCACACAGTTACACAGGGTGACTCATATGGCATATTACCTATCTGGCTAACATTCAGCAGGGGTATGTGTGACATGTACTCATGGGAAGTCTTGCTTCTTAACACTGTGTGGTTTATTGCAGTGTATGTCTTATCTGTGGGTAGGAACCTTTACCTCCACATGTGCTTTCTATTGCAGTGGCATGGACGACACACAGCAGTCATTTAGGTTGTGGATGGTGTGAAGTGTTACTATGGTTGTTGGACATCTGTCATGGGTGTGACTTACATATGTAAATCCAGGAGTGGTAACCTCTATGTGGGTAGTATGTGTGTACTCTGTGGTGTTGTCAGTCACTGTGCATTGGTAATATGTTTGAGTGCATTGTCACAGTGTTGTACATGTCACTGTGTCCTTCTCCATATCTGTAGCTGTCATGTGAGGTACATACCATGGCAGCCATTATGTGGTGTGGAGGGGTACACTGACCTACATGTCCATAGCTGACACACCATGTCTGCTGACACATACCATGTGCAGGTATTCCAGGAATAGTGTGCCACAGTGAATATCATTGGGGGGACTATTGTACACATTTATGACCCTGTTCACCCCTGACACATGCAGTGGTGGGCAGCCAATCACTTATCTGGTGGTTACTGGTGTAGGTGATTTGAAATGGGGTATGGTACTCCAGTTTTGACACTGGTGTTCACTCCATGCCTTTGTCACCAGGCACCTGTTGCAATACATCTGTACACATGTGCCTCACTCAAAATATATATATATATATATATATATACATCTCTCTCTCTCTCTCTATATATATATATATATATATATATATATATATATATATATGTATATAGATATATCTATATATATATATATATATATATATATATATATATATATATATATATATATATATATATATATATGTCTGTATACATATACACATATATATATTGATGTACATATATTGCTATAGATATGGGGAGGGGTGTGTGTGACACAGAGGGGGTGAGAGTGACAGAGGGGATGGGACAGGGGTTGTTGAGGTCGTCATATACAGTCATACCTGTAGATAGTCAGATCAGTCTGTCTATGTATATGTATCTACATATATCTATATCTGTATGTGTGTATTACATATATATGTTTGTACATATTCTATCTACATCTGTCTATGTATTCCTACATCTCTCTCTATGTATGTATACATATATGCATATTATATATATATATATATATATATATATATATATATATATACATATATATATATATATATATATATATATATATATATATATATATATACATACACACATACATACATATTTTGACATACATACGTATCCATATGATAGACAGGTATATCAACATGTTTGTCTGCCATACTGTATACACACACTAACATACTGCTAAACATACATAAAGTACAGTTTTGTACCTACCATAAATGTAGATGTTCGAGGATTCCATTGCTGCAGTCCTTACTATTGGGTATAGTCCGCGTCCAGTCGGCCCGAATACCAGAGTATAAGGCTGACGTCGGTCATGTCGCCTTAGACTGGCGTCAGTACGTCAGGGTACTAATGCGCATGACCGCTGTCATATCCTCAGTCTTTTCTTGCCCCAGATGTCAGAAGACCCTAAAAAGACAAGGCCCAAAATACCTGCACCAAAAACATGTACAATATATACAAGAATATATATACAAAACATAAGCATGTAAACACACCTACATAACCACCCCAAAACACAGAGGGGAAGGAGGGAGGGTATTGACTGCAGCAATGGAATCCTCGAACATCTACATTTATGGTAGGTACAAAACTGTACTATGTTCTTCGTTTTCCATTGCTGCAGTCCTTACTATTGGGTAGAATCCCAAAGCAGAGGTAAGGGAGGCAGGCAAATCATAAAGAAGGAGGAGCTGACAACATGCCTTGCAAAACAGCTGTGGCAAACCAGCCCTAGACTTAGAGTAGATAGGAAGGTGATAATGCTTAGAGAAAGTATGCACTGAACTCCAAGTAGCTGCTTCCAAAATATCCTTAATTGCCACCCCCCTTAGAAATGCTGTTGAAGTGGCAGTAGCCCTAGTGGAATGAGGCCTAATCCCAGCTGGAATCTCCTTGCCATGATGGGAATAACAAAATGCAATGCAAAAGCCAATCCACCTAGAAATAGTTTGTTTTGACACAGGCTTGCCCTGTGAACTCAAAGCAAAAGAAACAAACAACTGCTGAGACTGCCTAAAATCCTTAGTCCTGCTTAAATAATAACGCAATTGCCTGTGTACATCTAAAGTGTGCAAAATCTTTTCCCCTTTATTTTGAGGGTCTGCATAAAATGTAGGCAAATGAATAGTTTGGTTTAAAGCCACACTAGAAACCACCTTAGGCATAAAGGAAGGATTAGTACGTAATGATACCCTATCCTTATGGAAAATCAAAAAGGGCTCTACTGCCATAAGGGCCTGCAACTCAGACACCCTCCTTGCAGAAGTAATAGCCAACAGAAAAGCAGTCTTCCATGACAAGTATTTCAAGTCAGCAGTAGCTGCAGGCTCAAAAGGTTGTAGAGTAAGTTTTTCCAACACAAAATTGAGATCCCAAGCAGGAGTAGGAGCTCGTGGGGGTCTTATATTCTTTGCCCTCTAAGAAACTGCTTGAACAAAGGATGTGAAAACAAAGGTGGGTCACAATCATAGTGAGCTGAAATTGCTGCAGCATGAATCTTAATAGAAGAGAAGGACAACCCTTTGTCCAATAACTCGGTAAGATATTGAAGAGCCACACTCAAATTAGGCTCAGAAATCTCCAAATTCTTTGCTGTACTCCAAAATAAAAATCTCTTCCATTTTTCTGCGTACACTCTCCTTGTACTGGGTCTTCTAGCTTCCATAATCACATTTAAAACTTGTTGAGGAAGTTGAGACCTGCTGTGTTTCAACACAGAATATGCCAGGCTGTTAGATGAAGAGAGTGAAGCTTGACATTGAGCAGATGACCGTCCTTCTGGGATAACAGATGAGGAATCAGAGGTAAAGGCCATGGAGGCTTCTTTACCAGACTCCGTAGTAGTGGGTACCAGTGTTGCCGAGGCCAATCTGGAGCTATCAAAATCATCCTTGGCCTGTCTTGTCTGACCTTTAATAGTACCTTTGGAAGAAGAGGCAGAGGTGGAAAGGCATACACATGAAGGTTTTTCCAACTGAAAGACAGAGCATCCACTTTCCAAGCTGTGTGATGAAACCCCTTTGTGCAATACTTTGGCAGCTGGTGGTTTAGTGGAGAAGCGAACAGATCTATGTCTGGAGTTCCCCATGACACTGTCAATTTCTGAAATACATGAAGATCCAGTTTCCACTCGTGGGGATCCATGATTTGTCTGCTTAACACATCTGCTAAGGAGTTCTGTGCTCCTGGCAGAAACCTTGCCTGAAGAGTTAGTTGCAAGCTTAGCGCAGTCTCCCATAAAATCATTGCTTGCCTGCATAGAGGATAAGAATGTGTTCCCCCTTGCTTGTTGATGTACCACATGACAGTTGTGTTGTCTGTTAGAATCAACACTTGCCCTGGAAGAAGTAACTCCTTGAAAGCCAGTAATGCGAACTGGACTGCTAACATCTCCTTCATGTTGATATGTAGATGCAGTAGTCTGGCAGGCCACTTGTCTTGTATCCACTTTCCATTTAGATGAGCTCCCAAGCAATGTCCGAGGCATCTGTCGTTAAAATCTGACTCGCCTCTGGCGGGTCACAGAGAGTCCCTTGTTTAGGTGACATTCCTGAGCCCACCACAAAAATTCTCTTTGAAGGCAAGGTATTATTTGAATGACAGTGTCCAAATCCTGGCAGTGCTGTGTCCATACATTTTGAGATGCCATTGTAACTTCCTCATATGCAGTTTGGCATTGGGAAGCACCAGAATACAAGATGCCATGAACCCTAATGCTTGAAGGACTGTCCCTGCAGTCAGCACGGACTGAAGAGATAGTTGATGGAAGTAAAGTGATAGACTCTTTTGTTTGTCCGGGGTTAAAAGGCCATCTGGGCTGCTGTATTCAGTCTCACACCCAGAAAGCACATGTCTTGAGAGGGTACTAGACTGGACTTTATTTCGTTCACAGAATACCCTAGGCATCTTAGCACTGCTATAACATATTCCAGATGCTGTAGAAGGTCTTCCTTTTCTTGAGCCAGAATCAGGCAGTCGTCCAAGTAAGGATAGATTTGAATTCCTTGTAGCCTGAAGTAAGCTATCACTGGAGCCAGAACCTTTGTGAATACTCTGGGCGCAGTAGATAAGCCAAAGGGCAATGCAGAGAACTGATAATGAGAATCTCCAGCTCGAAACCAGATACTTCCTGCAACTTAGCCTGATAGGCACATGAAGGTAAGCTTCCTTGAGATCTAAAGTTACCATCCAGTGATCTTTGCCCAGCAGAGGTAAAAGCTGTTGTAACGTCAACATCTTGAACTTGGGAATGTCCAGATAAGTGTTGAGGAGAGATAAATCCAAAATTGGTCTCCACGTGTTCCCCTTCTTTGGTACTAGGAACATGCGAGAATAAAATCCTAGGCCCCTTTCTGATACAGGGACTGGCTGAATGGCCCCCATTTGGAGTAACTGAGAAACCTGCTTGTGAGCCTCTTTTCTTTGTGGAGGAGGAACGTCTGGCATGCCTTTGAAAGGGGGCATTGTATGGAAATAAAACCTGTAACCGTGGTGAATGATGTCCAACACCCATCTGTCTTGAGTAATTAAATCCCAATTTTCTTTGAAAAGAGACAGTCGTCCTCCCAAAGGAGCTGCCAGACGAGAATCTACTGGCAGCTGAAAAGGTAGGTCATTGGGTCTGTTTACGAAAGGACTGACCCCTGCCCTCACCAGAAGGCTGAGCAGGTGAACTCCCTGTTCTAGGCCTAAAAGAACCTTGAGCCCTGCCCCTACCACGTCTAGACCTACCCCTAGACTGGGAGTCATAAGCAGGATATGTCCACCCCTTAGCAGGCCAATTTCTACTAAACTTTGGTGGCTGTACCTGCAAAAAATCTTTAACAGTTTGCATAGACTTAGCTCTGTCCTCCATTTTCTTTAAAACTGCTTCCACAGGCGAACCAAACAACACATCAGACTGTAAAGGAGCATCCAAAATCCTTGTCTTAACATGCTCAGCCAAATTCTGATCCCTCAACCAGGCATGCCTGCGAAGAACAGAACTAGTGGCAGCCACCCTCGAGGAGGCCTGCACAGCATCAAAACCACATTGCAAAGAATGCTTGCCCACTTGTTCAGACACATAAACCAAATCCAGCAACTCTTTACACTCAATACCTTCCGCCAAAGCATCCACCTTAGATTTCAATTGTGAAAGGAGATAATTTTGATATTTCAGCATGTGAAACTGACAATTCAACGCTCTCATGGCTAGAGTGGAAGAAGTATACACTTTCTTACCCCACCTATCCAAAGCCCTCGCCTCTTTGTCAGTGGGAACAGGATTTTTAACCACAGAGGCTTTAACACCTTTAGGCCCCTGAGAAACAGTTTCTGGGTCCGCCCTAGGACTCTTAAACAAATACTTATGAGCTTGCGGCACCCTATAGTGCCTATCAGGTTTAACAGGAGCAGGAGGCAAAGAATCAGGGTTCAGGGAAGCCTCTGCAAAACATCTTCCACCACATTCAACACAGGAGGTATAGCTAAGGGCCTATGCTGGGGTAAAAACAAGAATTCCCTAAGCCTCTTCCTGGAATCAGAGTAATCCTGGCCTTCCCATTTAAAGTGCTCCCTCATGGAATGCAGAGTCTCTGAAAATAAAAATCCTCAGGAGGAGAAGCCAAGGAGTGGCATCATCCACATCAGAATCAGAATAAGGAGGATACTCCTGCAAATCTTCCGCAGAAGACTCAGAAGCCTCTGAACCCTGTTCAAAACTGGCAAACTCTGGTTCCACCCTAGGCCTCTTATCAGGAGGGCCCATAGAACCTCTAATCATAGTAATCAAATCTTCTGCCATTTTAAGCATATGTTTCTTAGGTACAGAACCCAAAAGCTAGGAGAAGCCCCCACTGAAGCTGAACTTGGCCTACCTCTAAAGAAGTTTTAGCAACAGAAGGAGAGGCTCTAACTACTTTGGGAAGAGAGGGAAGAATAGTTACCTGAGAAGCCCCCTCAGCCTGGCCTGCCTCCTGAGAGGGTACATCCTGTAACAGTAAAGTTTCTGCCGGAGACTCCATAGAAACTCCTGGCAAAACCTCCGGCTCCACTGAGCCTCCTAAAGAACCGGCGTCGGGACTGCCGGTTCATCAACCCTAGGCTTCGCTGTTTTGTCCTTGCGCTTCTTGGGCGAAGCGGGCCGGAGCATCCGACGGCATTTTATAATTGCAACGCTTCCCAAACACTAACCTGGCACAGTCTAACCTCCTCTTAATAGTGCGTTTGTTAAACCTAGCACAAGAGCGGCAACCAACAACGCCGTGCTCAGGCCCTAAACAAGGTATACACAATGTATGGTAATCCTTATGAGGTATCTGTTTCCCACAAGAAATACAGTTATTCACTTTTTCTGACATCCGGTTAAATACTGAGGCAAGAAAAAACCAAAATGTTCCCCAACGGGGTACTTAGCCAACTCTGATTCGGTCTGAAACTCCGGTTTCGGAATATCTCAGAACGCCAACCTGCACTCGCAATACTGCTTCTGCATCGCACCATGCGGCAAAAGACTGAGGATATGGCGCCGGTCATGCGCATTAGTACCCTGACGTACTGACGTCAGTCTAAGCGACATGACCGGCGCCATTATACTCTGGTATTCGGGCCGACTGGACGCGGACTATACCCAATAGTAAGGACTGCAGCAATGGAAAACGAAGAACATCTGTGAAACCTACTTTGTACATTGCACTACAACCTACATTGATATGTGCACATAGATGCTCTCACATACAAATGTATGTACAGCCTTCACTGATAGTTGCTGTATGTCCCCTGCCCTTTGCACATCTTCATATACATATGGATACAGACCAATGACACATATGGAGGGTTCATAGTATGTAGACCTTTATAGTATTACTTTACATTACCTGTGTTTGTCACAGCTGCTTGTGTTGCCGTCTGGTTTTGTGTCCTGCTGCTCCACTTGCCAGTTGTCAGCTTTCAGGTGGCTGTTGCTGAACAGTTTTGTTTGTGTATGTTTAATTTCGTTTTTCTCTGTCTCTGTCTCTCTCTCTCTCTCTCTCTCTCTGTCTGTCTCTCACTTCCTCCTCAGGGTACAATGAAAGTATTGCATGTGTGGACTGGGAGTACAGCATACTTTTGTAGGTATCTGCATATGTCCATGTGATGGCCTCTGCACCAATTGTTAGCCAGCATTTGTTAATTGCATGCAGCCAGTTGTGTACTGATTGCAGTTCTCACTGTGATTTCAGAACAGTGCTATAAAAAGGTATGTGAGATAGGCGTAGCCCTTTCAGATTTTAAGGGCAGGGACCATGCTGGTATGCTGTGGACAATGTTCTGTGAGTGTAAAGGTTGGTATCTCTCTCATATTTCCAGCTGTGTTGTAGATTAACATTCCTCCATTCATTTCTCCAGTTTCCTGTACTAACTGTGTATGTACACTGACACCTACGACTACTACTACTATTAATGTGTGTGTATGTGTGCTTTCCTTGCACTTTTGCTTACACTTTGTTGCTATGGCTTCAATATTTGCCCTTTACAGTCACTACTTGTATGCCTGCTAGGTGTCCTGACTGTAGTGTGCTGCTGTAGCTTTCCTATTTTCCATGTACATTCACACCTTGGAATGCTTGCTATATCTGCTAGGGTGTTACAGCATGCAGTGTGGTCTGGCCATGGTGTGGGCCTTGACATCTATTAGGGTATTTGAGTATGCTGCTGAGCAGGCCCCAGAGACTCTCAGGTGCATCTGTTATCTGCCTCATGGAATGGTACATATCAGTGGGGTACACCCATTAAATTGGTATGCTGCAGTTGTGACTGTGGGACAGCATGAGCATATGTATTACTACAGATTTTCTGCCATGCAAGTGGTGCATACTTTCAGGACTCCATAGTTACCATTGCATGTGTTGTAACACCTTTCTGCCTACTGTTTGTACATTTCACATGGAGTCTGTGGGGCATCCCTGTAACTCATTCACTGTTGCTATGTCTAGGCTCTTAACTATTCAAATATGGTGGTCATACCTCTCATGTGTACAAATATTTGCAGGTTGTCCACATTTCTGCCTCATATTTTGGTCAATATCTCATGCACAGCTTTTTCTGGCAAATCACTCTGGGCTCAAGTCAGAATATAGTGACAAACATTCAAGTTTCAGACTTCATACCCTTCCAAACATCCCACAAAATGCAGAAACTGTTACTCTCTGAACTGTCTAAGTTTGTTGTAACATTATTTGTAATGTGTCCCTGGTTTTGGCCCTTTGCTCCACATATTTTATTACTTGGTCCGGATGTGTTCCTGTAAGAGGTTGTGGGGTATGGGTAGTGATTATCCTGCTGTGAGTATGTGTGTGGCTTGCAAGGTGCTACAGTGACATTATTACCTACTAGCTACCAACTAGCATGGCTGTTTCTGTTCACACACTACTATTATGGAAATCCACTAGTTTTGACAGTAATTTTAAATGACATGCTTTGTGTACTGCACATCCTATATTCCTTTTACATTCATTCCTACTATTACATGATATATTTATTTTAGCACAATGCTCTTGTATAACAGTCATGGCTTAGTGGTAAGTCATGCAGACTACTGTTTCCAAGGTCCTGGGTTTGGGACTGACAGTGGGATTTTATTTTGCTTTTGAACTGACTACAGGACCTGTCAATCAGAGTGCCTAAGGCACTTTTAAGCAGTTGTAACCGGGTTAGCGCTGGTTTGCACGGAGCTCACGCATGCGCACTGGCGTTCAGCTCCGCGCACACCCGCTTACAACCTCTTAAACGTGCTTACTCTTGAGCACACCCGCGCTATTTTCTTTGAAAGAAATGAAAATGGGGAGACAGGAAAGTGGTGAAAAAGGGGTCACAAAGTGGGTAAGACAGTAGGGAAACAAGCTTGGGTTTTGCAGGAGAGATGTAGGTAAGGCCCATAGCTGCCCATTTCTTCATCAGCAACATCTGTGCATATGTTTGTAATTTGGTGTGACATTTGATACCTTCCACCCCTGAGAGAAGTGTAAGGACAACAATAATACTTGTTGTACAGCCAATTGTAATTGATAGTTTCCATGTCCGGCAGGCATATGTGCGGAATGGGCAGCTATGTATGGAGCGTAATTTTTTTGTGGGTACAGAGTGCCCTTTTTTTTTTTTTCAGGTGAGAGTGGTATGTCAGGTGAAGGAAGTCGGTATAGCTGGGGAGGTAGGTTGGGTAGGTCAACAGACAAGACAAACAAGACGCATACAGGGGCGGTGTATGACACGTGTGGGGGGGTTACACAATTGACGGGGACGGAGCTTTGGATATCCAGAGCCCATGAGCCCACAGATGGCAACAGTGGAACTGATATCCCCACCCATGGGCAGTTGCCACTGTTCCTTCACTGCCCAGGATGGGGCTGTGCTGGGGGCTGTGTAGGCCGGGCAACAGGCATGCCCGTAAGTTGTGCCACCTGTGCCTCAAGCTGGCGTAGGGGCCCAAGAATAGAGTCCCGGATCTCCCTACACACCACAGTCCGGACGCTACGGAGGGTGAGTGGTGGTTCTCCTCCAGCCACGCTTGCAGAGGGGGGACGGGCCCCATCCCCTGCAGCGCTTCCACCTGCAGGTGGCACAGGGCCACTGGAGGAGGGTCCAGACTGGGCACTAGTGCCAGGTGCACTCGCCAGCTGAGGTGGGAAACGTGGGTCCGCTGGAACCCGCCTTCCCTGTCGTCCTATGTTTTGCATTATGTCATGACAGTTTGGGTTAGTAACATACAATACCATTCGCAATTAGTTGTAACAGCACGCAATAGTATTCCCATTAACCAAACACCCAGATATTCACACCATTGAACAGCAAGCATAACACATGCATAATTTGAACAGCAATACACAGTTCAACAACATGCAGGGTTGATTGATGGCAACAGGCCATCAGGTTTGGATGTATGAACAGGGCAGATGCATCAACGGACATGCAAATATTTATGACCCAACAGGACAAATGTCCAGGGGTGTTAATTGTGATTGCACATACCAATTTCACGTGGAATGGATTATATGTGGTTATAGGGTGGGGTGAAGAAAATATTATTAACACCTTCGAATACCAATACATATGCTGTACATTTCTAATAGCTACAGATATATACACACTACTGTTCTAACTACAGTTTCCTATATGATAACTACTTCAATTTGGTGATAGGACTGTTACTGCTACATCAATATACATTTTATTGTTATTCATACACGTTCATATCTGGCTTTGTTCAGCTACATCATTCTGCTACATTTGCTTTATATAGCTATAGACAACTGTGGATGTTTGATATTTCAGACAATCATACTATCTGCATATTGCAGACTGAGAGCAACATATCCAGATTTTGGGATACACATTCCAGCTGCAGCAACACTTTGGACACATTTCGCAGTTTGGTTCTACTTGTCACATTCATTTCATTCTGTACTGACTGCAGTATACTTTATTCAGGGTTCTTACTACTTTATTGGTGGATTCATAACTCTTTCTCACACTCTCTCACTTGTTTTCATTTTACTATTCAGGATGGTACTTACTTCTAGGCTTTATTGACATGTTTTACCTGTAGTTATTACAATCCTTTCCAGCAGTCTCACTTCTGTCATGTTTCAGTATTTCAACAGGGATATATTTCACACATGTGATTTGCTCATCTTCTGCAGCTGTACTTTTCAGCCTGCTGCAGGTTGTGCACTATTATATTACAGGTGGGGCATCTTTATTTCAGACTTTATTTCAGACATTTTCATTTTTCTGTTTGGATTACAGACTGCAACACACTTTTGTAATCAAGCAATACTTGCAAACACTTTTACACCGTTACTTGCACATTTTATTACTTAGTGACTACACTGCACTCTTTTGCTAACTGTCATACTTTGATATTTCTTTACAGTTACTGGGAGTGGATTACTGACCTGCCTGGTGGCGCAACCGCACCAGCCTATCGCCATAGGCTCTGCAGTTCACAGAACGGACACCTGCAGCTGTAATATAAATGAAGTAATATTGGAATACACATCTCCATAATATCAGCTAATTTAATTTCTTACATACATAATTAAATGTAACTTACTCAGTAGTGGGGCGTTGGGCATTTGCCGGGCCTCCTGTATCCAAAGGTTGAATTGGTCCTGCTTGCGTCTCTTCAGGTCCGCATGGTGGTGACGGACTTGCTCACCAGTCCTTGGAATCCATGTGGCACTGGTGAGATCATGAGCCAACCGGTCCCACGCCTCAGCCCTATATGCTCCCCACAGGACCTGGCCCTGCATGAGTTGGGCCTCATGATTGTGGACTAGGAGCCAGACCATGTATCTGGACTCCTCAACGCCCCACTTCTGTGCTCGAAAGCAACTACCCTCACCTACACCTGACATTCTGGCTGCAAGTCAATTCTACAATCGTTTATGCTGTGTATTCCCGCCTATGGGGCTTATATATGCCATTTTTCCCACACTTATCTGTCATTGGCCATTTTGGAATTGTATCCACTTCACAAAACCTGCTTTGTCATGCTCCACTTTCTATTCATTCCTATATATTTTCTATTACTGCATTTTTGAGTACAGCTGTTGTGGCTTAGTGGTTCAGTACCTTGACTATGGTGCATGGTATCCTGGGTTTGAACCTGGCCACTGCTTTTATTATTTTATGACTGTCTAGACAGGCTAGGGGGTGTGTCTGTGTAAAGGCAGTTTTGTTACAGCTTGCTCAACGTTGCCCATCGGTTAGCTTGTTAGCTCGGTGCGCAGCTCCGCGCAAACGGGGTGCGCTGGTTCACGCCTCATTTGGCTGTCAGCACACATATTATGCTCAGCTCAGCTACGGTCACACAGTTTCAGTGTGTGAAACCACTGCTCAGCTACAGGCACTCATTTTGCACCTGTTAAACCACTGCTCAGCTACGGGCACTCATTTTCCACCTGTTAAACTACTGCTCAGCTACAGGCAGATGCACTCACCTTGTTAAACTGTAGCTCAGCTATAGGCACATCTGGCATTTTCTATTGTTTTGTTACCTCACATTTCTTCAAAATAAATGGACTATTTCATTACATTTTACATAAATTGTGATTTTATATGTGTACATATTTGTCAGGGACTTGTTTCGTGCTTATTTTACTAAAAAAAAAAATTGATGTTGTGGGGGCTCGAACCATGGATGCCTGCTCTTCAGCCGACATCTCTACCGCTACGCTATTGCTTCTTGGCTTCCTTTGCATATTTAATTCTTATATGCTTTCCCACTGACTGCTAACTGTGGCTGCGCTACGGGCACGCCCGGGCAAACGAGCGCACTCACGGGCAAACATCTTTACAATTTAAAAAAAAATATAAGATGTTCATTTGTACATTTTATGTTCGTAGTCTGTGGGGGCATGTGTTGTGTTGTGTTTATTCACATTTCCATGGACTCTGTCATGGGTGTTTACTTTGGGCACTTTTACTCTTCTGGGGGCGTGTCTGCTTGCAGGGCTTGGCCTACGGACACGCCCCCTACTGTCTTACATGGACCGTGTTAGCCTTAGGTGTGATTCAGCATGCTCTCATGAATATGCAGAGCATGCTGACATCACTTCGTTTAACTGCAGCCTCCGTGTAAGAGTTATAACTCTTACACGGAGGCTTAGTGAATCCTGCCCTATATATTTAGTCGAAACTTTATTGGAGATTGTCTTAACTAACAATTTTATGATCTTTGAAGGGCACTTTTACTTGCAAAACACGGGAGTGGGCATGGGGTCACCGTGTGGCGGCAGCTTTGCCAATGCCATTATGGCTTATTGGGAAAATAGTCTACTTTTTACAAACCATCTGTTTCAAGAAAATGTTTCCTGGTACACAAGATACCAGGATGACATGTTCTTTATTTGGAAGGGGGCTAAATCTCTAGTACCAACATTTATTACCAACATTACTTGGATGACCAGTTTTCTAGAGTTTACCTACAATTTGGACGAGAATAGTATTAACTTTCTTGATATTCTATTAGTGAAGTACAGGATTAATTCTAGACACAAAAGTGTCATATATAGGAAACCAACCTACTCCAATGTGTTTTTGCATTTCTCTAGTAGCCACCCTTACCACTAGAAAAGAGCTGTTGTTAAAGGGCAGATGGTAAGGGCGGGTAGAATGATTACAGAAGACATAGACTTTGAGGAAGAATGCAATCACTTGCAAGGTATGTTTATCAATAGAGGTTACTCCAAGAATTTGGTTGTTAACATTAAAGCAGAAGTAACACACAAATGAAGTATTGGCTATTTTAAACCATTGTTATGTAAACAACTAGAACAAAATGATGCATACACCTCTGATCAACGATACATTTTAGTAGCAGCAGACAAAAGTAGCTACAAGACTAGTTTCCTATGTACTTATTCTTTGGACTACCAAAATATAAGATATATTTTGAATAAAAATTGGAACATCATTATTGAGGACCAAATCTTACTAAAGACTTTAGGGGGCTAAGCCCAAAATTACATATGGGAGAGGCCCAAATCTAAAGTCCTTGCTTGAAAAGAAGAAGAAGCTTCACTCCAATAGACCTAGTTGTATGTTCAAATGTGGGGCTTGCTCACAATGTGAATACATTTTGTAGGAAACAAGGCTTGTAGTAAGAACAAATCTTATATTTTGAATGCTAGGTACAACTGTGAGACTAAGAGTGTTACTTATGCTGCCCTATGCGATCATTGTAATGCATTTTACATTGGCAAAACAGAAAGAAAAATCAAACAACGCATATACGAACACTGTTATGCCATATGTAAGAAAGACATTAATAATGCATTGGCAAAACATATATTGGAGTGCCCCGACCATAGTTTCAAATTTATTGTCCTCCAGCATAGGCAAATTGACATAAGAGGGGGACCTTGGCAACTTTTATTAGAGATTGATGAACTAATGTGGCAAATAAGAATGGGCACACACCTTCCCAGGCCTCAATGAACATTTATCTATTAAAAATATTTTGAGACTTTTAGTCTTGAGGAGATAATTGACACTTACATGCATTTAACATTGGTTGGTAAAATATTTCATTTTTACTTTCAATGTATTTTTGTATAAACAAACTATTAAGTATATAGGTGTTTTATGAATTACAATTTTGTTGGTTTATTACAGCTCAAAACATTTTAACATTTTGATTTTAACTCATTTTGTATTTTAGTTGACTGCCTTTACATATTGGGTACATATAGAAACATCCTTTTTTTGCTGGCTTAACTTTTTACTATTATTAATATGCTTTAAGAGCATATTTTGAATTTGTTGGCTTTTCATATGTTGTCTGTGATTTACTTTTAATTTTTTTATGAGGTTACACTAATTAATTTAATTGTTTAGAGTTAATATAAATAGATGGTTAATTGAATGCTTTTTGTCTGATGAAGGTGAGGTACAGTCCACGCCGAAAGCGCTCATTAAACGGTTCTTTGGATATTACTTGCTCTTATTGTGTTTCTACTTGCTTTGGGTTTGTTTTATTAGGCAGAGATCTCCTCAGAGTAGGCGATATGCTACAGAGTAAAGCTGGAGCTTTTTGAGACAGTCATTGTAGGGCATCTGTTTGAGGCCAGTAATCCTCTTTCTGAGGTACTTCTCTGGCCTTTCCTGTTGACTTGTGAGGCACATTCCAAAAGGGGCGTTATACTCTATAATGGGTCTAATGAGTGCCGAGTAGAGAGGAACAATGACCTCTTTTTTCCTGGATGAAAACCCTTTTGTGATGAGGTGTGCCACATAGAAGGATTTCCTGACTACTGTGGTGATGTGATTAGCAAAGGAGAGACTATTATCCACCTGGGTCCCAAGGTCTCTTATCACACATTCAGCGTTAAGTAGACTGCCATTTATGTGGTAGTTCATGTGTACAGAAGTTTTACCAAAGGGTATGACACTGCACTTTTTGGCATTGAACCTGAGGCCATGCTTCTGACACCAGGCATCTGTCTCAGTGAGGCCCTTCTGTAAGATGTCCACATCATTTCGGGACTTGATTTTGGCTCCTAGTTTGCAGTCATCTGCGAACTTCGTTAGCCAGAGGCCTTCTGTGTTAGCTTGTACTTCAGAGATGTAGATACCAAACAGGAGATGTCCCAGGACTGAACCTTGTGGTACTCCACTTGTCACTGGTTTGAAGTCAGATTTGGAGTCTGCAACTTTTACAGTGTGAGTTCTGTCAGTGAGCCAGTTGGCAACCCATCTTGTGATGTAGGGATTTATACCTAGTTTAGTAAGTTTAGCTATAATTCCAGAATGGGGGATGGTGTTGAAAGCCTTGACGAGGTCAAGATAGGCTGTATGAACCACCTTACCCTCATCTATGGCTTTGGTGACTGCCTCAAATAAGTTGATCAGGTTCAGAAGGCATGGTCTGCCTTTCACAAACCCGAACTGGGTGGGGTCCAGAGTTTTGGAGGTTAACAATGTCTTTGTTTATGAGTTCCATGTTGATATGTTCCATGGCCTTGCAGACCAGGCTCATCAGGCTAATAGGGCAATAGTTCCCAGGATCAGTATTGGCCTCCCCTTTGTGGAGTGGGATAACTGTTGCTGTGCGCCATTCAGTGGGCACAAAGCCTAATGTGAGACTATGATTTAACATGGTGCTTAGGTGGGGAGTCAGTTCATTCTGACACAGTACAGGACAGTGTGTCTATAGGCAGAGTATTGTGATATCCCATTATTGGCATTCTGTATTGAACCTGTGTTAATGATCTGTAACAGAACATGGGCTGCCATATAAAATGATCACTTAAAGGAAGCATATGTATTGAATAGGGACACACAGATGAATTGCAGAAATGAACACAGGGAAGGAGGACAGGTGAAACTCCCTAATGTACAGCAGAGGAGGGCATGTCAATGGAAGATGGTTGTAGCAGCAACACCAAGCACATGTCTATATGGTACAGTACTAACTGTACAGTGAAAATGTGTTTTATGTGACTTACACACAAGGTGACATAACAATGGGGAGGATGTCTGTGTGAGATAAACATCCTTACATGAATAATGCAGAGAACATCTATCAGGGATCTGACATACAATTGGGGTAAGGTGCATATTGTGAAGCCATGCAAACTGATATGCCTGAAGGTGAATGTACTCTCAGCAGAGGTTTCCAGCAAGTTGGCCACAGGTAAAGGACTGTGGAAAACATTACAAGAACAAACCACAATCATGGACAATATCAGAATGATACCATCAGTAATCCCATGCCTTTGACATAACATATGTGATGTGGAATGATAAGAGATGAGTCTGTATACACACACATTTGAACAACTATTATGATACATCCACACTCTATGAGAGTAACCATGCACACTGTCCTGCCACTGTAATATCTGCAGGTGTTAGGAGGAACACTGCTATACCTGTATGTGACTACAGGCTAGTTGCCCTGTGTGCATGGTATATATATATATATATATATATATATATATATATATATATATATATATATATATATATATATATTATGACATATGCCATCTATGTAGTGTGTGCATAAGCAGAACAGGTAGCACACATGCATCTGCTGTAACAACTTGAGTAGTGTTCTGCACCATCAGAGAGCCACGCATATTCCACAGAAAGAATACCTAGGTATGGCCAATAAGCTGTGTGACAGTGCCCTGTGACACAGGTGGTACACTTCAGTTATACATCACTGGAAGATGTATAGGGAGGCACATGAAGAAGGGTGCACTGTACACAGTTATTGGTGTGACAAAGGCTGGGAACTATGAATATATTATGGCCTGTGATGTGCATGTCCTCCACATACCCAGTACTTGTGTAACATTCAAGGGAGTAATCAGCGCTGTAACTACATGCCAGTCAATGAACCACTTACCAACTACCCCAGGACACATGTGACATACCTATTGGTCTGATCATTGGGCGTGATGCCCACATTATACTTGGGAGGTGTGTTTGTTTCCTGATTCAACAAATCTCTCCATGTTTCTTGTCAGTGCAGGTGTTGTCATGGCTGTGGCAGCAGATTTTGGTATGTGTTGATACTGTCTGTATTATACTAATATCACAGTTGGAGTCACTGATTGCCCACAATCTGCTGTTCTTCAGGCAGCTGTTTGGACACAGCATGTGTATGACATCCGTGATCTCCATCACTTAAATAATGGGTAGGAAAGGGCCTAGCAGACACCCCTGATATACCAGCCTGATTATTGGACCTGACAAGTAGGTCATGTCACACATTTCAACATAGAGAGATACCATGTATGTGATACACTGGTCTACCCATTTGGTGATATAGCTGTTTATAGCCACATATGACAGTGCTGATTGAATACTTCAGTGTGGATTTATGTCAAATGCCTTCATCTGGGGAAGTTCCACAAGATGATACTGTTGTCTTCATGCATGCCCTCGATGACTTCTTTGAAGACATCTATCAGATGTAAAGGACTTGACGTAGCATTAACAACTCACACAGGTCTGTTGCACACACCTGGAATATTACTAGTGTACATGTAGAAGAGGTCCATGATGACATGTTGGTCTAGCTCACAGTCGAGAAGAATCAGGATGTCTCTATACATGCATGTATCAGGTGCTGCCACCCCAACTCAAGTTGATGCATGTTGATGTACACCCTTGTATGGGAACACAGGCCATATGGAGGGTATGTTGAACTCTGTATTTAACAGTATCAGGAAAGTGTATGTGCTGAGTCATTCTATAGGTGATCTGTGTCACAGCCCATTGATTTGGTATGATAGGCCTGGACGAAGGTAAGTCAGTACATACTGCCTATTGTGATCTGGCTTGAGTTTGGCACAATCCCCCACACAGCTATCATTCAGAAAACCTCCAAGCTGAGGATTAATCCTTACATCAGTGGATGGGCAATCAACTGGCTCATTGACAGAACACATCATGTGAAAGTTGATGAATCAACCTGTACCAGTAGAGCTGTCACCACTGGCAAACTGCAGGCATCTCTGCTTGGCCCTTCAGGGTTTGAACTATATTTATTGACAATTCAAGCTAAAGTATATGGCCTTTGGCTTACCAAGATTTCTGATTCTTGAATATTGTGTTCAATCAATGAATCCACCAATGGTGATAACATAGTACAGGAGGAGCTAACACACACAACTGAATGGTGACAAAGACACACAATCTACAGATAAATGCAGAAATGTATGTTTGTAATGTTTTCCATCTGAAAAGTGGAATTCCATGTTAATCACAGCATTGACAATAGTCTTGCTATGCAGAAACCCAGTGATGCAAGCACTGGGAACACATGTAGATAGCACTCTGAACTTTGACCACCAAGTATCCACACTGGTATTAAAAGCCCAAGTTGTACACATCATAAGTCATGCCATCATATTGAGATCTTAGGATTGCATGACAGCACTGTAGTCAAACCTCATCAAAACACTAACAGAGCATAATGATCTCTTTTTCATATACCTCACCAGACACAACAGAGCTTTCTCAGCAAGATAACATAGGGCCTACAAACCATGCCATGATGTATGTGGATAGATTAAAAGCCATGCCACTGTAATCTTTATTGTATAGTTATGTAAGTACACTGTTTCAATATTACTTCAGCTGGGCTGTTGATGAATGAACGTGTTTATAATGTACATAAATCTTAATGTTGGTATTGGTCAAATGTGATACATGGTTTATTACATAAAGCTGCATAGGTTCATAGGTTGGTACTAGGCTATCGGCCCTAGGGCCTATACAAGCCTAGCCATAACAATTCCCTGGATATTTCTTCCCACAATATTTACTTCTCTGGGCCCCTGTCTAGCAGGGTGACTGACATGATCCCAAGGGCGAATTTTCTATCTCCCATCCAATCATCAAGGTTCTTTTGAAGAGGGCCAATGAGGTGCTCTGCTTGATATGTATGAGCAGTCTATTCCAGAGTATGGGGAGTCTCTGGGACAGGAACTTATCCCTCCAGCATGTTTTGTTCATTGTGATGACAAGGTTTAGATCCCTGGAGCATGTGGCTCTGAGGGATTGGGATTTCTTTAAGTGGAGCATGTCCAACAGCTCAGGATTTGACATGGCCTTGTATGTTTAGCAGAGATTGCCTCTGAGTAGACGATACGCCACAGAGTATAGCTGGAGTTTTTTTTAGACGGTCAGCATATGATATCTGCTTTAGGCCTGTGATTCTTTTAGTGAGGTATTTCTGTGTCCTTTCCAGCTGTTGCAGATGTCTTGTGAGGTACATACCAAATGGGGCATTATACTCTATAATGGGTCTAATGAGGGATGAGTACAGTGGGACAATGACCTCCTTTTTTCTGGATGAAAAGCTCTTAGTGATGAGGTGTGCAACATAGAAGGATTTCCTGACTGTTGTGGCAATGTGGTTATCGAAAGTGAGACCACTGTCCACCTGTGTCCCTAAGTCTCTCATCACACTTTTGATGTTTAGCGTCCTGCCACCTATGTGGTACTTCATGGGTACATGTTTTTTTCCAAAGGGGATAACCATACATTTCTTGGCATTAAGTTTTAGCCCATGGCTCTGGCACCAGGCATCTGTTTCTGTAAGGCCTTTTTGTAGAATATCCACATCATTTAGGGATTTAATAATGGCTCCCAGTTTGCAGTCATCTGCAAACTTTGGTAGCCAGAGTCCCTTAGTGTTTGCCTGTACATTACAGAAGTAGATGCCAAACAAGAGTGGTCCCAGGACTGAACCCTAAGATACTCCACTTGTCACTTGTCTGGAGCTGGATTTGGAGTCGGCTACTTTTACAGTCTGGGTTCTGTCAGTAAGCCAGTTGGCAACCCATCGAGTGGCATAGGGATTTATGCACAGCCTAGTAAGTTTATCTATGATTCCAGACTGGGGGATGGTGTCAAAGTCCTTGGCGAGGTCCAGATAGGCTGTGTGGACCACCTTACCCTTGTCTACAGCTCTGGAGACTGATTTGAAGAAGTCAATCAGATTCAGGAGACAAGATCGGCCCTTCACAAACCCAAACTGGGTGGGGTCCAGTGTTTGAAGGCTGCCAATGTCTTTGTTTATAAGTTCCATGATAATGCATTCCATGCCCTTGCAGATCAGGCTTGTCAGACTGATGGGACGGTAGTTCCCGGGATCCAAGGTGGATCCTCCCTTGTGGAGTGGGATAACTAGCTGTGTGCCACTCAGTGGGCACGAAGCCTGAGGTGAGGCTATGATTAAACATGACACTTAGGTGAGGTGCCAGTTCATTTTGTAGTTCATTTAGTACACAGCCTGGGATGTCATCTGGTCCCATGGATGCTGTATTCTTAGCTTTGGAGTGTGCATTTTCTACCTGTGTGGCCATGATTATCAGAATTTGGCAATCTTTTGGTATTGAGATGGGCCCTTTGGGGGGGTGAGAGGGGGGTAAAGTTGGCACTAAATCGATCTGCCAGGATATTGCCAATATCCTTGGGATCAGTATATTTAATGCCATTCTGTTGTAGCTCAGAGCAGATCTGAGCATTGCCATTTGGATTCTTGACATAACTATAGAATGCCTTGTGGTTGTCTTTGGAATTTTTGGCAATTTTATTTTCGTAACTAGCTTTTGAGGGTTTTATGAGGGATCTCAGCTTCTTACTGATGCTGGTGAGGGAGTTTTTTGCATCCTGGTATTTTCCTCTTTTCTGCAACAGTTTCTTTCTTCTGTTGTATACTTTGTTTATAGCAGGGGACCACCAGATTGGCTTCCTTTTTTTGGAGAAGAGCATCTTGTTTCTATTTGGATGGCAAAATTCATGCACAAGTGGATGTGCTCGTACAGTGCCTTAGTGTAGGATTCTGCAGTCGAACTTCCAGATCCCGTCTGCGTGGCTGTTGTGAAGTTTGTCACTTCTGACTTCAGTAGCATGAAGTTGGCTTTGAAGAAGTTTTTTAAGGAGGTTTCCTTACTGGGGGGTGGGGATGGGATGTGGATGTCAAAGGTGATTTGCTTATGGTCAGACGTGACCAATGAGGGGGTGACCACTGGTGTGGAGCTTCTGTCTCCCATGTTGGTAATGACCAGGTCTAGGATATTGGCTCCCCTGGTGGGACAATGGATTAGTTGATCCAGGGTGTTGGAATTTATGAATT
This sequence comes from Protopterus annectens, assembly GCF_019279795.1. Taxonomy (NCBI): domain Eukaryota; kingdom Metazoa; phylum Chordata; order Ceratodontiformes; family Protopteridae; genus Protopterus; species Protopterus annectens. The sequence goes on along the minus strand of NC_056729.1, from coordinate 1,495,308,911 downwards.
CCAAGAACCATTGGGAAAAGGAGTTGGTACCTGAGTAGTTTTCCCAATTAATGGCAGGGTAATTGAAATCACCCAGTATTAGGGTGTTTGGTTGTATCTTAATACTTACCAGTATGTTTAGAAAGGTGTAGTGAGAATCTTGGGGCATGGTGGGGGATTTGTAGCAAGCTACAGTTTGGATTGCAGTCTTACCTAGTGTTAGTTGTACCTAAATAAGGTTGTTATTGCATTTATTGCTTACCTGCACTTTTTAGCCATTGTTTGTTGTTTGATTTAACTGTTAAGGCAGCCCACTCAAGTGCGCTAGCCTGTGCAAAGCATTTACTGTGTTTTTCTGCCTCTGATACTGTCCTAAAAAAACAAACAAACAAAAAAAAATATATATATATATATATATATATATATATATATATATATCTTTGTTTCCCGCCTTTACTGTGCTAGAATAGTCCTGAATTCAGGTTTTGCTGTATTCCGGACTTCAGTACAAGTTCCTCTGTTGCCCATATCCTTACTTGGATAGGAGGAAGCTTCTCTGTTCACCAGTGAGAGTGGGGAGCTTTGAGCAGCCCATCTGTCCCGAGAGGAGTGGTCTCAGCCCAGTAACTAGTTGTTTATTGGCCGTTTTGGGCTATTTCCTATCTCTTTCAAGTCCCCTGCTTTAAAACCCGCTTTAGCACAGTTTTTGTGCTTGTTCCAACTCAGCCAAGCTCCTTGTGGTCCTGCAGAGCAGTGCTAGCAGCAGAGAGATGAAAAAGAGTGACTGCTACCCGATTATTTCTTTGCTACCTTTACATTAGCGACTGCATTTTTCTCGCCTAAAAGCGAGTTTGAGACTGCTTTAATAAGCTTGTTATTGCATGTATTGCTTACTTGCAATTTTTAGCCTTTGTTTGTTGTTTGATTTAACTGTTAAGGCTGCCCACTCAAGTGCACTAGCCTGTGCAAAGCATTTACTGTGTTTTTCTGCCTCTGATACTGTCCTAAAAAAAAGAAAAAAAAAATATATATATATATCTTTGTTTCCCGCATTTACTGTGCTAGAATAGTCCTGAATTCAGGTTTTTCTGTATTCCGGACTTCAGTAAAATTTCCTGTGATGCCCATATCCTTACTTGGATAGGAGGAAGCTTCTCTGTTCACCAGTGAGAGTGGGGAGCTTTGAGCAGCCCATCTGTCCCTGGAGAAGTGGTCTCAGCCCAGTAATTAGTTGTTTATTGGCCATTTTGGGCTATTTCCTAGCTATTTCCTACCTCTTTCAAGTCCCCTGCTTTAAAACCCGCTTTGGCACTGCCTTTGCGCTTGTTCCGACTCAGCCAAGCTCCTCGTGGTCCTACAGAGCTAGCAACAGAGAGACGAAAAAGAGTGACTGCTACCTGATTAAGTATTTCTTTGCTACCTTTACATTAGCGACTGCATTTTTCTCACCTAAAAGCGAGTTTGAGACTGATTTAATTCCTAAATAAGCTTGTTATTGCATTTATTGCTTACCTGCAATTTTTAGCCATTGTTTGTTGTTTGATTTAACGGTTAAGGCTGCCCACTCAAGTGCGCTAGCCTGTGCAAAGCATTTACTGTGTTTTTCTGCCTCTGATACTGTCCTAAAAAAAGAAAAAAAAATATATATATATATATCTTTATTTCCTGCCTTTACTGTGCTAGAATAGTCCTGAATTAGGTTTTGCTGAATTCCGGACTTCAGTACAAGTTCCTGTCTTGCCCATATCCTTACTTGGATAGGAGGAATCTTCTCTGTTCACCAGTGAGAGTGGGGAGTTTTGAGCAGCCTATCTGTCTCTGGAGGAGTGGTCTCAGCCCAGTAACTAGTTGTTTATTGGCCGTTTTGGGCTATTTCTTAGCTCTTTCAAGTCCCCTGCTTTAAAACCCGCTTTGGCATGGTCTTTGCGCATGTTCTGACTCAGCCAAGCTCCTCATGGTCCTGCAGAGCAGTGCTAGCAGCAGAGAGACGAAAAAGAGTGACTGCTACCTGATTAAGTATTTCTTTGCTACCTTTACATTAGCGACTACATTTTTCTTGCCTAAAAGCGAGTTTGAGACTGCTGTAATACCTAAATAAGCTTGTTATTGCATTTATTGCTTACCTGCACTTTTTAGCCATTGTTTGTTGTTTGATTTAACTGTTAAAGCTGCTCACTCAAGTGTGCTAGCCTGTGCAAAGCATTTACTGTGTTTTTCTGCCTCTGATACTGTCTTAAAAAAAAGAAAAATATATATATATCTTTGTTTCCCACCTTTATTGTGCTAGAATAGTCCTGAATTCAGGTTTTGCTGTATTCCGGACTTCAGTAAAAGTTCCTGTGTTGCCCATATCCTTACTTGGATAGGAGGAAGCTTCTCTGTTCACCAGTGAGAGTGGGGAGCTTTGAGCAGCCTATCTGTCCCTGGAGGAGTGGTCTTATCCCAGTAACTAGTTGTTTATTGGCCGTTTTGGGCTATTTCCTAGCTCTTTCTAGTCCCGTGCTTTAAAACCCACTTTAGCACGGCTTTGCATGATTTTGGCAGCGCTGCTTAAATGAGTTTAAACTATTTCTGGCTCCACAAAGTCTGCTCTTCACTTTTTCCATTGGAACTGCTCTAAATCTCAAAGTAAGCACTCTGTTCTCTTTCTATAAGCCCGCCACTTGCTCATATAAGTAATCTTACAGGTAAACACTAATAAACTTAAGCACTACACTCTCATATACTCCTTTAAGTACTTGCTCCCTATTGATCCTTTCTGATCAGTCAATAAGTAGTTCCCTATACTTTTCAGGCATGTCCAAAGGCCAGTTTCGGGTCTACTCCCCAGTCCAGCTGGTGAATCTGGGAATCTTGAGGCAATGTTACAACTGCCTTATGTACACAGACCACCCTCTCCTCCTCCCAACAAGCTCAAACATATGTGAGAGATGTAACTATATAGCCAAACTGGAGGCTAAGCTCTCTCAACCCAGTACTGGCATAGCTGGTCAGGAGGAAAAGGTATCCACACACTCCAGAAATCCAGTCTCACACAGACCCATCGCATCAGTAAACCAAACACATAAACACACAAAAACATACTTGGAGGCTCTAAACAAAAATCTGCCTAAGCAGCAGAGACCTCCAAAGCAGACATCCAAGCAACCCCCACCATGCAACAATACCCACGTAACACATAACTCACAAAGTCAGTGTGCCACACAGTCACAGCCCTTAAGGCTAAATAACACACTGAACACACTTGTAATAGGCAACTCTATTGTCAGACACACTGACGTCCCACTCACCAGACTGAATAAGGAGAAGGTCACTGTAACCTGCCTGTCGGGTGCCAGGATCCACCACATAACACATGCAGTCAGGTCACTCCAAAGCAAGTACAAATATGACTCCATCATTGTCCATGCTGGTGTGAATAACCTGAGACGTACCTCCCTGGACTGCATGAAAAGAGACATAGAGGAGCTCTCTGATCATGGAGCCCAGGCTGGTATGAACCTGACCTTGAGTAGCATCTTGCCCTCACCAAGAATGATGCCACAGTATAAAGACAAAATGATAAATTTTAACAATTGGCTAAAGTATTGGTGTCATTCAAAGGGGATCCAGTGTCTGTCAGCCTGGAATGACATGCTCGACAAGCCACATTGCTTCACAAGGGATGGCTTGCACCTGTCACCCCTGGGTTTTCAAATACTGGCTAAGGCTCTTGCCTCCCCCATAGTGCCTTTTTTAGGCAAGGCTCAAAAGACAAACCCACCTTCATAGACAACACAAAGAAAAAACTAAGGGTAATGCTGCTCAATGCCAGAAGTCTAAACCTCAAGATGCACGCACTCGAGACTCTCCTCAGTATGGAGAATATCGATATCTGTGCAGTAACAGAAACCTGGTTCAAAGCTCCCGAAAGCACCCCAGCACTACCAGGTTATACTTCATGCCATGCTTTTCGGCCACAAAACGTAGATACAATGCCACATTTGGGATGTACCTTATCCGACACCTGCAGCAACTGGAAAGACCCCAAAAGTACCTCACCAAGAGGATCAAGGGACTCAAACAGATGCCCTATACACTTTGGCTAAAGAAACTCCAGCTCTACTCAGTTGCATACTGCCTACTCAGAGGCGATCTGTGTCTGACGTATAAAACCATGTCCAACCCAGAATTAATGGACATGCTCCACCTCAAGAAATCCAAGTCCCTTAGAGCTACACGCTCCAGGGACTTGAACCTCAGCACAGAAATAAACAGGACATGCTGGAGGGACAGATTCAAATCCCAGAGGCTCCCCTCACTCCGGAACAAAATCCCATTCCATATTAGGCAGAGCCCCTCACTGACCCTATTCAAGAGAAATCTTGACAAGTGGATGGGAGACCGTAAGTTTACCCCTGGGATCTCTTATGTGTCCTTGCTAGACAGAGGTACAGTAAACTAACCTTAATATGGCTACCTTCTCTGACCTACTATACAGAGACACAGTCAGCTAATCTAAAAGGGTGGTGAAAGCCAAACACACTCTGACTAGGCTTATGAGTGCCCTAGGGCAGATAGCCTAGTATCAACCTATGAACCTATGAACCTATGGAGAATTTCAGATGCATTGTGTTGGGCAACTAGCTTGGATGTGTGAATATCCTTGGTGAATATGGACACTCCTCCACCTTTAGTGTTTCAGTCTTGGTTTTGTGGCCGAAAAGTGTGGTAAGAATTGTAGCCTGGTATTGCAGGGGTGCTCTATGGAGCCTGCTAGTTTTGTATACCTAGTAGCCTTACAGGGCACAGTACATAGCTTATTCACCTAATGGACATTGTGATTTAGGTTGCAGAAGCTGTAATTAATATCACTCTGCTTGTAAATTGAGGCCATGCACACTGTAATTGCTATAAGTACTGTAAAAGTGTTTGTCCATGCTTGTTTGATGGTTTATGCAATTAAGGTCGATCAGAAATTGTTTATATTTGCATTACTCTGGTAAACACAATTTGTGATCTGATAGAACAGTTTTTCCAAACTTTAGATCCCCAGCTATCATACTGTGTATTCGGTAGTCACATACCTAGTATTTAAACGTGTTGCCCCTGTTTGTAGTAGTCTCAAATCTGATAATTCTTTTTCCTCCTACTTATCCTCTTTCTCATCTCTGTTTGCATTCCAATACAATCTCCCCTGGACAAGCCTTCCTCCTTGCAATCAACCAAGCAACTGCTAGCCTTTATCAGCCGGGAGCATCCTACATTAATCAGTGCAGCTGCAACTGTTTAACGGCACTCTAAATAACACTCAAAAGTGCATGTATGTGATTTTCATAATCTCCTGTTTGCTTTTGTACAATATTAAGTTTGCTGTTAAATATCAAAACTCTGCTCTGAACGTGCATGCTACTGAGTCCCTCCATTAAGTTCCCTTGCCCCAGCACTCTCTGTTCTTTTTCTTTCTGCCACTAGCATTTACCTAGCTAAAGCCATACACATTATAATAGTTTAGTAGTTAGTAATTTAACTCTCTCTCTACCTGATTACCCTACCTTTTTTCGGGCATAATAAACCCCTTACTCTACTATTTCTTTGTCACCGAAACTGGCTACGCACCTGTGGAACTCTGGGCAACTAGACTGATCGTTTTCCTTTTCACATTCTGCTGCTGGTTGTCCCGCTAGAGGTCTTCCCACTCCATTCACCCTCACTACACTCGGGCTCACTCCTCTCCCCTACTCTACCCCCCCAATTCCTACCCACCCCCATATACCCTACATTTATTCTACATATTTCTTGTCACCTCCCCCTAATTATCCAATCAAACATCTTCTTATATCCATCTCCCTCCTTGCTTCCCTTTTCACCAGACCCCTTTCAAGTATAACTCACTTCTTCACCCCTTCCCTTTCCCTCTTTCTATTGTACTCTACTCTATCCTCTCCTGTCATTTCACCTCTAATTCAATCCCCCCTCCAACTACTCCTCTAACCATGCTCATCAATCTGATAACACCACTCCTTCTTCTACTCTTCACCCTTGCGTCCTACCATACCAACATCCATTATCTAAAATCAGCACCTACCTCCTCCTATATCACTACACAACACCTTGTCTCTCACCTTTCCAATATAAAATACTCCAACTTCCCCCCACCCTAAACATTAGACTTAAGCCTACACTTGTTACAAAAAATATTCTCCAAAACCCAATTTGACACTTAGCATCCTCCTACAAGCTAGTGATATCCAACCTAACCCAGGACCGACCCTACCACATCCTGCTCCATCCCAAACAATCCACCCTCCAACCCTAATACTCCCACACACAATGCATTCCCAGCTCCCACCTTTCTCACCCCATTCTTCTAAACACCTATTTATTAGCCATCAACATTCAAAGTCTCCTAAATAAAATCACTGACCTTCATGCTTGGATCTCACAATACTCCCCCCACCTTCTTGTACTATCAGAAACCTGGCTCAAACCCCTTATCCCAAACTCTGATATCTTGCCCCCTGGCTACAGCATCTATCACCTAAACATAACCAGAAAAAAGGTGGACATGTAGCAGTTCTATACTATCATCACCTCTCACTTCGCCCCTTCCCGTTAATCTACCTGATTTTTACCCAGCCAAAATCATCTTAATACTAAATTATCACCTTAATGATCACAAAAAGCTTGCCATTGCTGCTATTTATATTCCTCCTGGTAAGAACATCCCAATTCTTGAAGACATACTTTCCTAGGTGTTCCAAAACTTAACCTATGAAACTATCCTGCTAGGAGATGTGAATATTGATTGGATGTCCCTTGAGACCTCCTCCCCTGTCCAAAGCATCAATCTGTTTGGCTTCACTCAACTAGTTTCCACTCCTACAAGACTAACCAAACACTCCAATCAGGGCACAACAATTGAGTGGATCATGTGTAGTAACCACCAGCTTTATCCCAACCCTACAACACTTCCACTTAACCATGAGACACTCTTCCCAGCAACAAAAATTACATCTGTACAAACTCTGTGGTAAACTCACAGGCTTCAACCCCTCCAATCTCAGTGATAGTCTGTCCACTATTAAATGGTCTAACCTGCACTATCTTCCTCTCGATGATGCAGTACTAGATTTTAATTGCATCTTCCTTAACACCCTAGACTCAATAGCCCCCCCCCCATGTAAAATAAAAATAAAGTCAAATTATGCTCCTTGGCTCAGTAAAAATACTCGTAAACTAATGCATAAAAGAGACAACACCTGGAAAACTTGGCAAAAAGGTAAATCCCTCACCCACCTCCAACTATTTAACAAACTTGGGAACCAGGCCAAGAAATAAATATACAATGATAAAAAGACTTTCTACACCAAGGCACAAACCAATGTTCAATTCAACCCCCATAATTTCTGGAGGAGTATTAACTCTATCCTCCACCCCAGTAAACCTCAAACCCCCAACACCCACCCTAAGCTCTCTGACCAAGACATCACCTCTCCCCTTAACCTCTTTCTCTCCATGCTAAAAGATTCCTTCCACAATTTTTTTTCTCTTCTTCTCCTCCCTCATATGTTCAGGAGACATTCACCCTAACCCAGGTCCCTCCTCCTGTAAAAACCTCCATATAACCACCATTAACTTTCAAAGTATCTGCAACAAAACTTCGGAATGTCATGCCTGGCTAACTCTTAAGTAGAACTCAAATTATAGCTGCTACTGAAATCTGGCTGAAACCAGACATCCAAGACTCAGAATTCCTTCCTCCTAATTTCAATGTAATTAGGGTCGACAGGAAACACAAAAAAGGAGGAGGTATTGCCTTAATTTACCCTAATACTCTTAACATATCCAGCTTTCCTAACACAATTCCTAAATTCTATAATGGTAAAATTCTAATTTCATTCCTCAACCTTAATAATGCCAAAAGAACTCTGTATTTCAGTTATTTACATTCCACCCAGGAATAACATCCCAATTCTAGAAGACATCTTTCTTGGATTTCCCATACAATCCTATATGAAACCATAATAAAAGGTGACATGAATACTGACTGGGCAACTACTTACTCTATCCAATCCCCCAATAGCATTAACCTATTCTACTTTACTCAACTAATTACATCTACCACTAGATATAACTTTAAAAATAACAAAGGATGTTTAAAATGATATTTAAAAATATTATGTAAATGTTATTTTAATTGAAAATAAAAAAAAATTGAGGAAAAAATAACAAAGGCTCAATTCTAGACTGGCTCTTGGATTCAGACCCTTCCAAGTGTCAAATTTCTGGCACCCTTCTAAATTCCTTTAGTAACCACCGCCCAACCTACACTATTCGCAGCTGCACTTCTCTCTAAAACCCACAATGTTAGAGTCATACAAAACATATCAAAATTTTGCCCCAACAGATTTAATAATATACTGAAAAGTCACAACTGGAGCTGTCTCAAAACCTTACCAGTAGATGACGCCCTTCTTTACTTCAACAACTCCTTTCTTAGTATTCTCCACAGTCTGGAACCCACTAGATCCATTAGAATCAAATCCAAACAGGCCCCCTGGCTTTCTAAAACCACAAAAAAAACTGCAAAACAGAGACAAAGCCTGGAAGCTTTGGCTCACCTCTGATAACCCTTCCAATCTTATCCATTTTAAACAACTTCGCAACCTCTCTAACAAAGCTTATCCGCAAAGACAAACAACAATATTTCTGGAACTTACAATCAAATGGGAAAAATAACCCCAAGCTCTTCTGGTCATCTGTTAATAATGTTCTGAACCCTGGCACAAAATCCAACCCTTGTCCCTTCCCTGACATGTCACCTGACCTTATTGCTTCCAAATTTAACTCATATTTCATTGACACTAATCTAATCTCACAGCTACCTTTTCCTCCACTCTTCCTAGCAATCCTAATCTCAGTTCTCCCCCCCCCCACACCCACCTCACAATACCACATCCCCAATTACAACTACACAAAACTGGAAAAAACATCCTTCTCATACTGAATTTAATCTTTCCGTTATTCCTACTTCCTATGTAAAAAAACTCTTGCTAAAGCTAAAACCCTGCTCTAACTCATCTGACAACATCCCTGCCAAATTCCTCAAGATTGCCGCAGACACAGTAGCTTATCCAATCAGCATTCTAATCAACAGATCAATACAAGAATCTTATGTTTCCTCCTTATGGAAAAAAGCCATTATCCTACCCCTCCATAAAGGGTGCCCTTCTACCGACATCTCTAACTTCCGACCTATTGCTCTACTTTCCCCAATATCTAAAATTCTCAAAAAATGTATCCAAAAACAACTAGTCAACTACCTGTTAAACAACAACATCCTCTCCCCAACTCAAACAGGTTTCCATCCTGGCCATAGTACCTCAACTGCTCTCATATCCTTCTTAGATACCATAAACAAAATCCGTGACTCCGGCTTCATACCATCTACTCTCTTTCTGGATTTATCTAAGGCATTTGATACCATATCACATTCTATCCTTCTTCCTCAACTTTCTTCCATTGTGCTGTCTTCTCCATCACTTGCCTGGTTCAAAAGCTATCTCTCTAATAGACAACATGCTGTGAAATGGCATCACTCAATCTCTCCCTACCTCCACAAGCCTATTGGCGTCACTCAAGGTTCGATTCTTTATCCCCTCCTATTTAACATTTTCATTAACAACTTACACGAAGCTCTGCCGCACTCATCTCTAGTCAAATATGCTGATGACTCCACCATACTCTGTTCTGCCACCAATCCAGTTCTCCAACAAATGACCCAAACAGCCTTGTCTACTGTTGAATCTTGGCTCCACCAAAATCACCTGTCCTTAAATGCCAAAAAAAAAGTTATGTTATTTACCCCCCCAGAAAATGCCTCTATCAATGTCCAAGACTTCAACATTCTCTCATTGAATTCTATAAAAATTGAACTCATAGCTTATACTAAACTCTTAGGGGTTATAACAGACAACAATCTAAAATTTGATCTACATATCCAATCCAACATCTCTAAAACACACAAAAAACTTGACCTCCTCTACAGGCACCATAAATTCCTCTCCCTTCCAACCAAACAAGCCTTAGACCTCTCTTACCTGCTTCCTTCTCTAACCTATGATGCTCTTTTACAAACTAATCTTCATTCCTCTCTAAAACTGAAATTAGAATCATGTTACAACAAAATTGCCATATTTGCTTCCAACTCTCGTAATTCTACCCATCACTGTGTAGCCCTAAGAAATCTCCACTGGTTCAAATTCCTTCACTCCCTACTATATAACTAACTACCTCTTATAGACTAATTTACAAACTACAAAACTGACCTGCACTCAGCTCCTTATTTACCCCTTACTAGGTCAATACGCTCAGAAAACCTCCAAAAGTCCACAAACCTAAACTTCCAGTTGGTAAACTCCTATACTCCTGGACTATGACCAGACATTGGAATGATCTCCCCTCCTCTGTACGCTCTGAACTACATCATATCAAATTCAAAACTGCCCTCCAAAATTACCTTCTTTCCAACTGGATTTGCAACTGTTCCACCTTGTCTATTCCTATCACCTAACCCTCTCTCCCCTATACTCAGTTCTAGTTTTGCTGTTCTTAACATTCAACCACCAAATCATACTTTCCCTCCAGTCAAAGTGACCGCGATGTCACATCAGCCTTTACTAAATCCTTTATACTTCTCATTACTTAACATCGTGTGACCCCTCTCTTCCCTTCTGTTTTCCTTCCTTATTCTTCTCTCAATTACTCAGACTCAAATCCACAGCCACTCCTCAAAAACTGATAAATCTAGCTTACTTCTTAATTCAACAGATGATTTTTTGCTTCATTTAAAATTACATATTTCTGTCTTTTGCTTCATTTAAATCCTACATTTATATTTCCAACATTGCATCACTTCACTGCCATTGTTTTATTGGAGTAATTTATTGTAAATATTGTAACTACACTGTGGTAGCCACCTCTATATTGTACTATCATTTTCATTATTATATTAGTCTATTGGAGCTTTTCTCCCCAGGCCTACACTGAAAATGGGCTCTCATCAGCCCAGTGAACTTTCCCGGTGAACAAATGTCATAAATAAATACATTTAAAAAATAACCAGTTTTTCATAGACTCCATCAGCAAATTGACTAATGCAAGCCACAATTCCCCCCAAAAAATACCACCCAAACTAAACATACTGACACAATTTTCTCTCTCAACCCCATTTCTACTTCCTGCATAAAGTTTCTGCTTCTTAAACTTAAACCCTGTTCTCCCTCTGCTGACAAGCTCCCTCCTCACTTCCTCAAGCTTGCAGCAAACACTACAGCCTATCCAGTCTCAATTATTATTAATTGCTCTATTAAGGAAGCTACTGTACCCAAAATTTGGAAATCCTTCTACAGTATCTCCCTTCACAAAGGTGGCAACTCCATTGATCCCTCTAATTATCGACCCATTACTGTACTTTCCCCACTATCCAAGATTCTCGGAAAATGCATACACAACCAGATACTGAACTTCCTCCTCCAAATTAACGTCTTTACCTCTACCCAACATGGCGTTTGACCTTACCACAGTACCTCTACAGCCCTACTGTCCTTCACACACACCATCTCTGAAGCTAGAACAGCAACAAGCTAGTCTCTTGCCTGTTCTTAGACTTATCTAAAGCATTTGATACTGTATCACACCTCACACATTTGAATAAACTGGCTAACTTAAATCTATCCAGCTCAACTCTCTCATGGTTCTCTAGTTATCTCACAGACAGGCTACAATCAGTCAAGTGGCAATCTTCTTGCTCTTCTTTCTTACCTATACACACTGGCATATCCCAGGGCTCTATTCTTGGCCCCCTTCTTTTTAACATTTTTATTAATGACATCCACTCCTCCAACTCCCTCTCTACCTTCATACAATATGCTGATGACTCCACTCTGATTACATCCTCTAACTCAATCTCACAACTTCAGACACATACACAACAATGTTTCATTCTTGTTGAAAACTGGCTAAACAATAATCAGCTTATTTTAACCCCCCAAAAACAAAGCTACTTCTCTTTCTCCCTTCAAAATCAATGACCACCTAAAGACTACTTTATCCATCTCTTCACTAGATAATACCATCATAAATATAGACACTCACACAAAATTACTAGGAATGACAACTGAAGAACAGCTACAATTTGACTTGCACATTCATAAACATTGATAAACCTAAGCTGTCAGCTGGCCAGATGCTGTACTCTTTTATTATCACAAATATATGGAATAACCTCCATCTTTCACTCGCAGCTATCACCAATCCCACTGCCTTTAAAAAATCCCTTAAACTTCATCTCTCCTCACATTGGATATGCGCCTGCACCACCACCAACCCCAAAACTTGACGCTTTCTCAGAAGCCTTATTCTTCTTCATTCAATAACTAGTCTATTTTCATCTTCTCTCTATCATGCCAACTCCTTCTGCTGTCACTTTAGCCTGTGCTATCCCTACCTTAAGCCTTTCTGTCTCCTTCTTTTTACCCTTTAAACTAATTTCTTCTCTCTGCTAATAATCCTACTCAGTATCTAAAACTTTTATTCCTACACTCGTACCATGATTATAAACAATATTCACTGTTGTCATCAATTTATTCAATGTTATTATCAAATTATTCTATGTGGTTATAACTTTGATTTAATGTGCCACTACTGTCTTATATACTCTGTATTAATGTGCATAATCTTCTTTGTATGTAATTAAATGTGGAGCTTTTCTTCTCAGGCCTCCACTGAAAATGGGCCCATTTCAGGCCCAGTGGACTATCCCGGTAAACAAATGCAATAAATAAATAAAATAAATAAATGTACTTTGTATCAATTTTACCTATATTAGCTTAATATTTGTCTCAGTCCCCTTTTTTCTCTTTGTCAAATCTACTTCATGTTAAAATTCTAAACTACTAATCGCATATTCCTCCATGTACTTGTTCTCTAATTGCTTGTATATTTTTAAGATATCTCTTTATATATTAACAGTGTGCTGCATTTTACTGTGCTGTTTTTAATCTGATTAATATACTTACTGTGTTATCCTTGTAAGAATTACTTTTGGAGCTTTTCTCCACAGGTCTCCACTGAAAATGGGCCTCTGCTCAGTTGCACCAACCTGATTAACAAAAGTGAAATAAATAAAATAAATAAATAGGATGAGTTGACCTACCTGGCCTCCAGGCCAGTCTCTGACTCTGCCCTCATGGGACTACTGCATATCAAAAAATGTGATATAACTAATGACATCAGCAGTGTCTGTTGAGTAGAATATAACAGTGTCACACATGCTAGTGTATAATGCTCTCTGTAATGTCAAGCAACAACTCACAAACACACACACACACAGACACACTTGACTGCAGTGAGAACAGAACTCCTACCTAAGTACACAGACTACAGAACTCACTACTTTACACAAGAGCCACAGCACAAGTCTGACTTTTACATGGCTGCAGATCAACTTATAGTGGATAACATCAGCAGTGCATGTTGGAGAGAAGAAGTTGGGAGGTCTGCATGAAATGGATGTGTAGGCATGTTCAACCATCAAACTACCATCAGTCCATTGGATTTGAGTGATAACTGTAGGATACATGCTTCTGCTCTATTGGCTAGACACACACACACACACACACACACAGACACACACACACACACACACACACACACACACACACACACACACACACACACACACACACACACACACGCATACACACATGCCCAGTTGCCTGCTATGAGAACAGAACCCATACCTAAGTACACAGACTACAGTATGTTATGCAAGCACCACAGCACAAGTCTGACTTTTTCAGGAATGCAGGTAAACTTTTAGTAGATGACACCAGCAGGACATGTGGGAGACAAGATGTTGGGAGACCAGCATAGGCTCATAGCTTCATATGTACATTGGAGGCTAATAGCCCTATGGTGTTTAGAAGACTAGCTGTGTAAAAACACAAGTATCCTTATAGATAGATGGTCATTGTTAGCAGTGTGATTTTGTAAGCAGCACCAACTGGCCCTGTCCATGAGGGACATAGGTGCCACCCCTAGAGGTGACTTTACAATCACCTAACCAGTAGTCAAGTTTGTGCTTGAACAGGGTCATTGAGGAGCACTGATTCACAAGCAGTGGGAGCCAATTACAGAGGAGTGTGGGTTGATGGATATATCTGTCTCCCCAGTATGTTCTGTTTATGTCACAGGCTAGGTTGAGAGCACTGAACCAAGTATAGTTTGTCCTATTTGATTTGCAGATGTGCAACATTTCCAGTAGGCAGGGTCTGAGACTGCTCTGTAGGGTAGGCATAGGTCACCTCTCAGCAGCCTGAATAATACTGAGTACACTGACAGATCTTTCAGTCTTTCAATGTATGTCATGTTTGCAGGCCCTGCAGTCTCTCAGGCACAATCCTGTGTTTTCTCCAATTGCTTCAGGTGTCTGGTGAGGTACAGACAGAATGAAGCATTGCATTCAATTAGTGGTCTGATAAGGGTAGAGTAGAGCAAAGGTATGACTACCCTGGTCTTGGATGTGATGTCAATATGTATGATGTGCTCAGTGTGGAATGTGTATGTCACCACAATGGGCACATAGTGATGAAAGTGTAGATTGCTATCAACATGTGTTCCCAAGTCTTACAACACTGTGTTTGAGCTTAGAGGGGTGCTATATATATCATAATTATCAGGGGTACTTCATTGCCAAAGGGGACAATGAGCCATTCTGCGCTTTAATGTTCAGTTTGTGAGTTTGACACCAAACATTTGTATGTGGCATCTCCTTCTGTAATATGTTACCATCATTGGGAGACTCTATATTACTGCGTCCAGTTACCAGTCTTTTGCAAACTTGGTAACCACAGGCCGTCTATCATTGCCTGTGCTTCAGGGAAGTAGTTTGCAAACAGTTGATGGCCCAGTAGATCCTTGTGGTATTCTAATGGTAATTGGCTACCGGTGGAGGTGCAGTCCCCAACTTTGAGAGTGTGTGTTAAGTCAGAGAGCCAGTTGCCTATCCTTGTACTACTGTATGACTTAATTCTCACATGGGAGATCTTCACTATGACACATGAATGGTGGATAGTGTCAAAGGCATTGGATAAGTCAACACAGGTGGCATGTCTTGTTATCCTTCATCCAGGTCTGTGGGGTCAGTATCCAAGAGGTCCACAAGGTTCAAAAAGCAAGATCTACCCTTGACAAAAACAAAATGGATAGGGTCAAGAGTGTCCCTTCACTAGCCTTGCAGATAAGTGTTTTAGGCATATGAGTCAATTGTAGTTCTGCATGTTACCAATTTGATGTGCATTGCATAGCACACAACATTCGATATTACATTTTGTCCTGTGGTTGATATATGTGTGAAAAAAGTACTAAGATACCAGGGTTGCAGTGCTTTGGGGGTGACAACAGATGGATGAATTGTAAATATATGACATATTGTTAAATAGGGCCCTTAGTTTGTAATGTTTACACATGTAATTTCATGTCATACACAGGAAATGGACAGTAAATAGCAGTAGTACAGTGTAATATAAAGATTTCCATTGCAAAGTGAGCAGTAGGTTTTCGCGATGGTTATCAAGGTACATACGCAATTGAAATACATTTGCTCATAGTTAAGCAGTGAGCAAATGTGAGCCGCAATGCTAAAGCCTGACAGTTAGTACTGAGTTTATGAAATACACCTGCTGCTTAACTGACTCTGTGGCAGCATGTGTTAATGCATTGATACATTCATTTTTTGGCCCACATGGTACTGGGTTCAAATACAGGTGTATCTAATACTTTACTTTTCATTACAGAGTAATAATGCAATAAGATCAATTGTTTATGCGAGATGTGTTGCTGTGTGTTGGCATAGCTCAGTGGGGTTAAGTGCATTGTGTGAAGGTAGCTGCAGCATTTTACTGCCGCTCACTGTCGCTGGGCATTGGTGCCCAATGCGCACCTTCTGGCAAACATGGACCCTAAAAAGTAAAGAGATCCATTGCTTTTTCTGCTACTTATGTGTGTTGAGTGTGATTTTATTTTTTACCAGGTCAAAGGTGTTAAAATGGGGTAGATAGGAAAGTGGTGAAATGTGGAGCAAACAGGGGAAAGAACAAAGTCTGACAATATGGAGTCTCTCATGAATACACCTGCTACTTAACAGACTATGTGGCAGCACGTGTTAATGCAGTGATACATTCCTTTTTGGGGCCAGATGGCACTGGGTTCAACTACAGCTGTATGCAAACTTTTTTAATAATTTTGCATTACCCTTGCTGCACATTGATATGCAATGTGCACCATCATGAATAATACATTAAAGAAAAGAAATGGGGAAGACAGGACCGTGGTGAAATGGGGACCAAGCAGGAGGAAGAACAAGGAAAAGCAGGGCAGGAATGTGCAGCAGAGAGGTAGGAAAGAACCATAGTTTTCCATTTCTTTAACAGTGTAAAGTGAACATATGTGCAAAATATTAACTGAATTTGGACTGTCACCACCACAGTGAGGGGTGACCACAACACATTCATGTTGTATAGCCATTTGGACCAAAACAAGTGTGTCAAGAAGACAAGTGTGTGAAATGGAGAGCTATGAATGGGATGATTTTTTTTTATGGGACAGTGCACATTTTTTTTTGAGTGAGACAGGAATATTGCAGAAGGGACATAGGTATGCCTGGGTCAGGTAAGATGTGCAGGTGAGGAAGCAATTGCAGAGAGACAAGACAAACAAGACAAGAGACAGGGATGGTGATGGACACAAATGACTGAGGGGCACCATGATTGTAGTGAGGCTGGGGACATTCAGAACCCATGGTTGTAAAGCTGGGTAAGAGTGAGAAATGAGTCCTCACCAACTGGACTGTCATCATTGTCACCTCACTCCGCCACTGTCTGGAGTACTTCAAATCTCCTTCTCCTCCTCCTAGTACTGTGTAAAATGAGGGAGAGCAGCCTCTCCAACCTGCATAGGCATGCAACAACAGTGTGGCGTATAACCCTACCCACCATCCCTAGCATCTTGGTGCAGTTGATAAAATCACCATCCTTGCTTCTGTTCCTAGAGGGTACCACAGCACCAGCCTCTGGGGCAGAACTACCTGAGGGGGCAGGTAGTGCAGAGGCAACAGCGGTGGTGCTGCCAGGTTGCCATCCAGATGTGCTGGGCAACAGTGCTGGAGCAGGTGGAGGGGGGCAGGTGGATCCTGCGGGGAGGCCTATCCCACTGTGCTGTGGAGCATTTAGTGATGTGGTACACATGGAAGATATGGGCACATTTTGATAATACATAATAAAATATAATAAAAAAGAAAAAAAAGAAAAATGAAATTAAAAAGAAAAATAAGGGTTGGTTGAGAGAAACAAAGAGATAGGATTAGTACCTTCACATGTGACATCAATACATTGATACAATTATTTGACTCTATTATCTTAACCTTTACTTTTAAGACTCCCACCTTCTAACAGAGAAGTTTTACTTTTAAAACTACCAGCTCCTAACAGATGCACACCATACTACAGATTGCAGCAATTACTCCTTGACATGTGCATATATTGCACATATGCATGTTCCAGTTATACAGCATACAGTTTACAGCAAAGCATGTGTCCCACTGGTATAGAGCTTTTACTTTAAAACTTTAACTTACACATAATCAAAGAACTAACTATACTGTATAGTTGGGAAGTGTGGTCTTTGAACCCACAACCTCCAACTAAAGTCTAATGTTGTACTCTTGGTTTGTGCTACAGACTAATGCATGTATATTTGCTTTTACAGTTGAGATATCCAGGCTCAGTTTGATACAATTCTATAAATTATCAAAAAGCCCTCTTTAGCTTTTAATGCTGCAATAACACTACTCTTCTGCTGCATACATACCACATGCTTCCCTCATCCTCATCAATCTAGCCCCATGGGTTCTTACACTGACCTCCAAGTCCATGACAGCTGTGAAAAACAGAAGAAACAGAATACTATTATGAATACCAGTCTTGCCTATATTCAGCTTTTAAGTCTTACAAGTACCATCTGTAGTTGATACTTACACATTTGTGGGATGTCCACAGACCTAAATTCATAGATCCAAGCATTGAGGATATCCTTCTTCCTCTACCGTAGGTCATTATAGTGATGCCTACATTAGTCACTAGTGTACGGGATACTGGTGGCATTGCTATTGGTAGAATAGTCCCCCTGCAGAAGCCTGGCACCATGGTGTTTAACTAGGAGTACAATAAAAATCTTGGACTCCTGGACACCCCATCTCTTTCCCTAAATCTGACACCTTCTCCAGAGGCCTGCCATGTCTAGCACAGATCAAGAACAATGGAGAGTGATGGTTTCCCACCAATTCCAGTTATTGTGTTTACTGGGATTGTGCACACTCTTTGAAAATGTTGCACTTCACTTACCATCATGCAAAGACGGTGCTTGGCAGTGCTCACCTCCAAGCACCGTGTTTGTGCAATGGTAAGCAGAGCACAACAGTAGCAAGCAAAGCAAATTCAATGTTATTGGATGTACAGGCAATTGTATATGTGTGTTAGACAAATGTGAAGTCCATGGTAGTCCAGATAGCAGAAATATATTTACAGGAATATAGTACACAATATACCCACAGTCATATATTTGAGAATAAATGTGATAATAGATAAATGAATACATAACTGCCATAAGCCTCAGCCCTCATATATAATATCAGCTACACAATGTCAAGTGTTATAAGTGAGACTGACTATAATGGGAAGTGGAACAGCAGTAAAAGTGTATGGAATATGCTGCATTCGAACCAAGGACCATGTGTAAGGCAGTCGTACACTTAACACCTGCTGCCACAAGAAGGTTGAGAAAACACTTGTCTATGTTGCAGTTCATTGCAATAAACTGCAATGTCATGACAGTAAAATAAAGGTTACACACCCTGTACTAGAATCCAGGACTGTCTGTACTCCAGCCCTACACTTAACACCTGCTGTCATGCCAATGCATCTTCAGAACACAGGATGGGTGCCTTATCCATCTTTGCCACACAAACAGCTTTGTAGCAAGGAATTTAACTCAATATGCACACAACTAACTGCAACAGCACCTACAGTGATATCAAACCATACAAGTATTATTTGTACATTTAGTAGTTTTGGATGTAGTAGACCTAGTGATCAAACAACCTGTCATGATTATTGCTTGGAAATATACAGCTCTGTCTTATATATCTGTGTTTGTTGGCCATTCGTCATGTATCTGAGCAGTAATCTGAGACATGCCATATGTATTCATTGGCCTTAAAAGGTGTGAGGATCTTCTTCTTCTTCTTTCAGCTGCTCCCGTTAGGGGTCGCCACAGCAGATCAACTGTTTCCATTCCTTCTTGTCCTCTGCATCTTGCTCTGTTACACCAACCGCCTGCATGTCCTCTGTCACCACATCCATAAACCTTATCTTAGGCCTTCCTCTTTTCCTGTTACCTGGCAGCTTCATCCTTAGCATCTTTTTCCCAATATACTCTGCATCCCTCCTCAGCACATGTCCAAACCAACGTAATCTTGTCTCTCTGGTTTTGTCTCCAAACCTTCCAACCTGGGCTGACCCTCTAATATACTTATTCCTAATCCTGTCCATAAGGATATTGAGTAGAAATAATATCATATGCAGTTGCCAAAAAAATTAAGGACAAGTTGGATATGAAGGAACATAACCTGTGACGTTTGAGCTTACAACCTTACATATAACACTTTGTAAATGTGACCTGACACACCCACTGGAAGTAAGGCAGTCTGCAGTGGTGTTGTGTTTTCCTTCTCCCAAACACTAATTAGTCACAGTTACAATACACTAAAACCACACACTGAGGGAGTGGCTGCACTATGTTTACATCCCTTAGATCCATGTTTTTGGGATTCAGCAATTCTAATGAGTTCACACCTCATTTGCATCTTCACCATGCTGACAGTCCTGAATTTACATCATGGAAAGGCAACCATGTAGCTAGGCAAACTGATGGTGGGGACACATGTTTATGTTGTGATGACTGGACATAATGCTATTACGTCAGGCTATATCTGTACAGAGAAGTACTGTACTTCAGAAGGTATGCTTCCATTTGGTCACCTACATACTGCATATGCTGGAATATATTTAAGAAATATCTGAAGCATAGGTTTTTACACTTTTATGTGTATGCATTAGTTAGAAGTGTACTGATGACATGGGCATGTTTTCCAAGCCATTTCAGAGGTATACATAACTGCCAATACATGAAAATAGAATGCTGTGTGATAAATATGTACAAATGTTTCAAAGACAGTTCCTTCATAGAAGTTTTAGCATTTCAAAGAAGGTTTGTTAGAAAATTGTGTCATTTTCCTGTTCTTTTGGGGGGAGCATAGGTGAGTCACTGTTATGGCACAAACAAGGATAGACTGTTCTTTTGTGGGGGGGGGTGGAGCAAAGGTGAGTTACTGTTATGGCACAAACAAATATATGTTGGTCTATTAGTGTGATGCAAGGATGCCACCCATTCCTATTGTTACACAATACACTCCAGGTTCAGAACTTACCTTGTAAATGCAACAGCTGATATGGTTCTGTCTGTGTAGACTCCTTTCCATGGTTGTATTCTAACATTTTTGGAATACGCAGGATGAACCAGCATGGAGTCCACACGGATGCTTTATATCTTATTGAATAGCTCCACCATGTTGGATTGGTTGATTAGCATGCAATTCAGCCGATTTTGCTGTAATTAACATACCTCAGTGTTTACCTGGTTTGCACCAGAGTGTGTGCCTCTACACAGCTCTTACTGAATCTAGACCTTTCCACAGCTGTGTGCACGTCATGCTGCAATGTGCACACAGTGAAAAATGACAGTGTAGGCTTTATTAATCCTGGGGGTGTTATGTTAGTTACGGCATGACCTAACAGCTGCATCTGTCCACAAGAGACACAGATGTCAGACCAAGGATGAATTTCTGATTTCCTAAGTTGCACTTGAATAGGGATAAGGAAGGGCTCTATTTCATATGGATGGGAAGCCTATTCCAGAGAATGAGAATTCTCTGAGATACATACCTGTCCCTCTGACATGTCCTATTTAAATCATAAGCAAAGTTTAAATCTTCAGATCTAGTAGTTCTGGTGCTCTCCATTTTGCAGATACACAAAAGATCCATCAGGGGAGGATTAGAGATACGGGTTTGAGGCAATCTGCAGAGGACATTGTGTTTACTGTTGTATTCTTTTTGTGAGGAGCCTCTGTGGACATTCCAGCTGTTGTATCTGCCTGGTCAAGTACATTCAGAAGGGACATTAATTATACTCAATGATGGACCTAATGATGGCTGAGTACAGTGGCATGATGACTTCTTTGGCTCTAGATGCCATGCCCTCACATATAAGTTGAGAAACATAAAATTATTTTTTTACAACCTTAGACACATGTTGGTTGAAAGCCAGGTTACTTTCTGCATGAGTCCCCAAATCTCTCACTACTGTGGCTATATTCAGGGGTGTTTTATCACGGAGATAGTTTCCTGAGGTGGTCTACTTCCAAAAGGTACTATAATGCATTTTTGGGATTGCGTTTTAAGCCATGGCTGTGGCATCAGGCATTTGTCTGTGTTAGACCTTCTTGTAAGATGTTAGTATCTTGGGGGGGGGGTCTATGATTGTTCCTAGATTGCAATTATCTGCAAACTTGGTAAGTCAGAGGCCCTTGACATTGGCCTTGACTTCCAAAAAATAGATACCAAAGAGTAACGGACCCAGCACAGAGCAGTGAGGGACTCCACTGGTGATCAGCTTCTTTGTGCAGGTGGCCTCTCCAGGCTTAACTTCCTGGGTCCTGTTTCTCAGCCAGTTGGTTACCCAGTGAGGCAGTTTATGCCGAATTCTGTGAGTTTGTTTACCAATGTCCAAATAGGGTGTAGTATCAAATGTTTTAGCAAGGTCAAGGTAGGCAGTATGCAGCATTTTGCTGTCATCCATTGCCTTGGTGACCCTTTCAAAGAGATCCACCAGATTAAGTAGGCATGACCTATCTTTGATGAAACCAAACTGGATTTGGACCAGTGTCTGATGGTCTCCTATGTCATTGTTATCAGCATCCAGTGATGGTCAACCCTTGTGCTTGCAGCATTCCATTCACATGGCAAAAGGTCTGTGTGGAGGTTATGGCTGAATAGAGACATTGGTGGCCCTGATAGGTCATATTTCAGGCTATTTATGAGACATCCTGTGATGGTATTGGGGCCCATTGATGCTGTATTTGTGGCCTTAGGGAGATCATCTAAGACCTGCTCCCTACTGATGGTTGGAGGGATTATGTTAGGTATTTCCTGGGGGAGAGAGCTCAGGGTGAGGAGGGTAAAGCTGGAGCTAAATTTGTCAGCCAGAAGATTTAATATATCTACTGGTTCTGTAAACGTGGCTCCAGTTACCAACGGTTTGGCACACTATTGTGTGCTGCCATTGAAGTTTTGGACATAGCTAAAGAAGGCCTTATGGGTGTCCTTGGCCATGGATGGTATCTTTACCTCAAAAGTTATCTATTCAGTTTGATGAGAAAGTTTTTATCTTTTTTTGGTGTTACACTTCCTAATTTTAGCTATGATATTTTTTTTGTTGTACAACCTGTTTAATTTTGAGTTCCACTAGGGTGGTTTCTTTTTATGAGTTTGTTTTGGACTTACTTCTAGTAGGCATAGCAACCTCTATGCAATTACTGGCATGGTTGTACACAACTTCTGTGAACAATTCCATATAGGCTGCTATGATATCTAGGTTTGGAGGGGCTTGACATTTTGACAGGTTATCACTTAATGAAAGGTAGTTTGCTTTGGAGAAGTATCTAACTGTTACATGATTTGCTGAGGTTATAGAACTGATCTTTATTTCAAAGGAGAACGCTTTGTGGTCTGGCCTTACAAAAGAGGACATGATACTGGGGTGGGGTGTGTTTTCCCATATTTGTAAGTACCAGGTCCAATATGTTTGCACCACTAGTATGTGTATGCACTGACTGGTCCAGGGTATTTGTGTTTGCATAATCTAGCAATCTCTGTGCCTCCAAATTTGGGGTTGTGTAGGATTCTCAGTTAAAAGGGGGATAATTAAAGTCCCCCATGGTGGTATCTGGTTGACAGGTGAGTGTCTCCAACAGGTTTAAGTATGAGTTATGTGTTTCATGGGACATAGAGGGTGGCCTATGGTTTGCTGTGATATGGTATGGGCCTTTGTTTACTAGAAGCTGGACATGGAGGAACTCCAGTATAGTAGATAGAGATATCTCCAACTTTACTGAGGCCTGGCACTGCTTGGGTACTCTCTTTGGCTGCAAACTCTGTCTTGGTAACTGCACAGATATCCACATTGTCTAAGGTAAGGATAGCATGTAGGGAGTGGAGCTTCTTGTTTAGACTCCTAACACTTTCAGATTTCCTTGGGTATATTTTGTTATGTTGGAAGGTTTATCGATTTGGCATTGCTTAAAAAAAGGCTCCATAGAGAGGACAATGTTTTAGCCAATATTCAAGAGACTAGGGGAATAGGTGCACCATTCTTAGCAAAGCAACATGGGTTGTTAACCAGGTCTTCCCATGCTGATAAATATTGTATCCACCTAGAATTACACCAAAAACTAAGCTATTATTAAAGTCAATCATCTTCCACTGGTACTGTAGCATCACCCTTGATGAAAGTAGAATGCTGCTCAATGCTAGACACATACCAGCCTGTGATACATAGTTCGAGAGCTCCATAATGTCTCTCTTCTTATAGTCTAGTACCACTGAATAAAGACCACTGAAGAATACATGCATCATATTTACTATACTGATCAGGGAAATAAGTGAATTTTGCAACTTTTTGAAGGGAACAAGTTTGTTTTTAATTACAGCAGTCAACATTGATTTAAGTTAAACAATCTGTAGACCAAAGTATACATTCGCAGTTTGTCTCTTAAGATTTTTGAGAACTAGCTAGTTTGTCTCTGATAACTAACTCTGATAAGTCACTGGGAACTAACTTTGGGTGGCATGATGCCAGGGAATCTTCTTGGACTAGGCTTGTATAGGCTCCAGGGCCGTTAGCCTTGTACACACCTATGAACCTATATACAGTTATGCTGACATTTTGAAGGGCTTGTGGAAAATCTATATATTTTTTGTCTGTCTGGACTCTGCTTAAATGTTTGGCAGATGTAGCTGACAAGACTTGTTGGAAATGCAGTTGGTGAACGTGACCACTTTAAGTAGCACTTCTCTGGCATCATTAGTTAATAGATTAGAAATTTTGGAGCAAATTCAGAAAAGTGTACAGGCTTTATTTATTGGTGCGTGTATTTCTTCACAGAAACTGAAGGCAGGGTCTCACCAGACACTAAGTACTTGTATCCTTGTGCAACTTCTAAATTTACACCCTTGTGAGATCCATGCTCTCTTTTAAGCTGCACATTGTTATCAGCTTGACTTAAGGTTTGTCAAGACTTACAGTTAGCGCTAATGCCACACGGATGAAGATGTTTATTAATTTTTTTGAGCATGAATAAGAATGAAGTTCAGAAATGGGGTAAAGATTAAATAAGCAAAAACTTCACTGCCAAATTTTATACATATGTAAATAGCTATACAGATACATCTGGCCCTTCTTTAATAAATACAATTCCAAATTCAAAAATAACTCCCTATGGTGAAAATGTAATATAATCAGCCCCTATAATAAAATAAAATAAAATATTGCACATAAAAAATACATCTTATTCTTAAGATGCCAAAAATGCTCTTGCTAAACTAAACAAGGAACTCCAGACCCTGATCAAATCAAACTAATCCAAATATAAACAGCAAAAATAGCCACCCAAGTGAAGGATAACTGCAAAGCCTTCTTTAATTATGTTAAAATGTCAGAAACAATGCCCATCACTGTGCATAAATAACAGTAAATTATATCACATACTCAGACTCAGAGGATCTATCCAGTCTACAAGAAGACACATTTAGCTCAAACTTCAACCCCCCTCTCCCCTCCAGTATTCTCAGATCATATAACCACACGTACACTACTCACTCAAATCTCACAAGTTCTCAAGGTAAAATCAAAGTCCAAGAACAAATTGTTCATTGGGTCAGACAGCATACCAGGCTGGCTACTGCTTAGCCTGAAACATGACTTGTCTGATCCCCCACATAAGCTATTCATTATCAGGCTCAAAACAGGCTTTGTGCTGGATGAATGAAGAACATTAAAAATCATTCCCTTCCACAACAGTGGGACTTCAATGGACTTGTGTAGTTACAGACCCATAAGCCTCATGAGTCTTTTCTGAAAGGCTGTTGAAAGAATCATTATGAAATTAATATATGAAGATACAAGTAACCTAGAGACTCTTGACCAAACCCAGACAAGATTTGTCAAGGGCAGGTGCTGCTCTATTAACCTGATCAACTTCTATGAAAAGCTGCTGAAGCAGTGGATGAGGGAATACAGTGCAAACTGCATATCTAGACCTTGCAAAGGCATTTAGCAACATCCTGCACTAAGGTACCATAAATAAATTCTGATGCAACATGTTGGATAGCAAATTAGGTCACAAATACAAAACATGAAGTTAGTTGGGTGACTACACCTAATCTAAAAAAACTGTCACTAGCGGTATGCCCCAGAGTTCAGTGCACTGACCACTCCTCTTTGGCATTTACTTCTCGGAGGGCAAAGCCAATGTTAAGGGTTTGTGGCTGATCAAGTTTTCAGATGACCACAAACATGGTGCCATCATAAACTCCCCAGAGGACACCAAGATCCTGTATGAGGGCTTGTCCCAGTCAAATAACCAATGCCAAAACCATGGACTAAAATGAAATACCAAGAAATGTATAACCATATCCTTCAGCAAGCATGACTCCCCATGCATCTGTCACATTAACAATACACCCCTGAAAATGGACAAAAATGGACTGTCTTTTGATCACAACATATCTACTGTTGTAGTGAAGTCATTTTTTATTGCACAGCTTATATCTAAAGAGCCAGGGATGTAATTATTCTAAAATACTGAGCATTCATTAAGCTGATCACTGAGTATAATACCCTCTTCTATACACACCTATCCAAACACTTGCCACAACTGAAATAATGACAATTGCCACAACTGAAATAATGACAATATTTTCTCATTAAAACAATCAGGGGCCTAAATTGTAAAAACTCTGCAGACTATCTCAGAGCCTTGCTCCACTTCTCAGTATCATACAAACTATTGAGAGGCACCCTCTACCTTTAGTAAAAAATTTCAACAGACCCTATTCTTTCAGACATATTACAGATGATATAAATACTTGCTCAAAGGATCTCAATCAATTTTGCAAAATAAATAGAACATGTTGGAGGGATAGGTTTGCATTACAAAGAATACCTCTTCTAAGGAACTGTCTTCAAATCCACATAAAACAAAATACTTTTCTTACTCTATTCAATGCTTCTTCATTCGGCTTTTTCCCAGTTGGGGGTCACCACAGCAGATCACCTGTCCGCTCATGATTGGCAGTGGAGTTTTTACAATGTTGAGTTGCTAGCCCAGTGCCCAACCTTCCACAGAAGGCACACACATGCACACACTCACACCTAGGGCCAATTTAGAGTGTTCTATCCACCTACAGCATGTCTTTGGGATGTGGGAGGAAACCGGAGCACCTGGAGGAAACAGACACGACCACAGGGAGGACATGCAGACTCCGCACAGAAGGCACCCCAGCCGAGGATCGAACCAGAGAACCTCTTGCTGTGAGGCGGCAAAGCTAACCGCCGCATCACCACATTACTCTATTCAATGCAATTTGGACAAATAGATGTGTGACTACAAATTCATCCCTAGTTTAGCAATGCTGTTCCTCATGGATATGGGGAACATGAAAATGTCCAAGCATAGCCTTGTTCAGCCTGTCACTGAGTTACTGATATACAAAATATAAGGGAGAAAAAGTATCATAGGTTCATAGTTATATACTAGGCTAACGACTAATAGAACCTTTATAAACCTAGCCATGCAATTCAACCCAATTGTGTCTGTATATATCATGCGTGTTTATTAGGAGGGGGTATGTTAGGAAATTTCCAGAGGTTATGTTGGAGGATGTTAAGGCAGTACTGTCTGCCTCTATCAGTGACATGTGGGGGTGCGCTGGTGTAAATTTTCAATTTCATATCCACTAGTCAAAGTTATGATTAAATAGGGTTAGGGATGGACTCTGCTTCACATTGATGGACAGCCTACTCCAGAGCATGGGGATCATCTGAGACACAAATCTATATTGCCAATAAGTCTTATTTATGTCACAAGCAATGGTTCAGTCTATGGATCTAGTAGTTTTGATGCTGTTCATTTTGCAGGTGTGCAAAAGATCCATCACACTGGATCAGAGGATGTCTTGTATACCAAGCACAGATTGCCTGTCAGTGACCTGTAGGAGACAGAGTTTACAGATAGGACTATAAAGTGATCTGTATAGGACAATGTGTTTATACTCTGGATTCTCCTGGTAAATAACCCTTGTAGGCATTCCAATTGTTGTATATGTCTGGTCGGGTACATACTGAAATGGGTATTACACTCAATAATAGGGCCAAATAAAGTGTCACTATGACTTCCTTGGACCTGGATGCCATGCCCTTACGTATAAGTTGAGCGACATAGAATGATTTTCTTACCACCTTAGCAATATGGTGGTCAAAGCCAAATTACTAGATGCATATGTTCCCAGATCCACTACTACAGTGTCAACTCTTAGGGGTGTATTACTGATGGAGTAATTAACCTGGGTGGTACTTTTCCCAAAAGGCATTATAGTGCCTTTCTTTGCATTGAAATTTAGTCCATGACTTTAGCGCCAGTCATTTGTCTGTGTTACACCCTCTTTTAAGTTGTTTGTGCCATGAGAGGAATCTGTGATAGCTCCCAATTTGTAGTCATCTGTGAATGTGATCAACCAAAGGCCCTTGACATTAGCCTTTACCTCCAAGAAGTAGATGACAAATTGGAGCGGTCCCAAGGTGGAGCCCTGAGTTACCCCACTGATGAACGGTTTCCCAGTGAAGGTGGTACCACCAATACTGACTTTGTAGGTTCTGTGTGCCAGCTGTCAATATAGTGAGTTATGTAGGGGTTTATGCCGAGTTCAGTGAATTTGTCAACTATACCCAAGTGGTTTATTGTATTGAACATCTTAGTCAGGTCCACGTAGGCAGTATGCACAGTTTTCCCGTCATCTGTTGCCTTGGTGACCTTCTCAAAGATGTCCATCAGGTTTAGTAGGCATGATCCTCCCTTGACAAAGTCAAATGGGGTTGCATCCAGTGTCTGAAGGTTGCTTATGTCTTTGCTGATAATTTCATTGATAATTCATTCCATGGCTTTGCATATTAGACTAGTCAGACTAATAGGTCTGTCGTTTCTGGGGTAGGATGATCATCCACCCACATGAAAAGGATAATTGTTGTAGTCCTCTATTCTCATGGTACAAAGCTTGTTTTGAGGCTGTAGTTGAAAAGTGACTCAAGACGTCCAGACAGGTCATGTTTCCAGCTATTTAGGTGGCATCCTGGGATTCCCTTTGAGGCTATGTTTTTGGCCTTCGTGAGTGCTGCCAGGACCTGCTCTCTGTTAACAGTTGTAGGGGTTATGCTAATATGCATTTCATAGAGGGAGGCAGAGGGAGATGGGGGAGGTTTAAGCTGAACTATTAGCCAACAAATTTGCTATGTCGCACTGCTCAGTGAAGGTGGCACGATTTACCACCCGTTCGGCACACTGATTTGTGCAGCCTTTGAGGTTTTGGACATAGCTTTAGTAGGCCTTGTGGTTGTCTTTAACCTGTGAGGCTATGTTGACCTTGTAATTGGCCTTGTTGGACTTAATTAGTAACCTTAGTTTCCTGTTTAGTTTAGACAGTTTCTGTCATAATGGGAATTGCTCTTCCTGATTTTATCCATGAATATTTTTCCTTTTGTTATATACCCTATTAAGATTAGGATTCCAACCATGTGATTTGTTTTTAGAGTTTGTTTTGGGCTTACTTCTCATAGGTGCAGAAGCCTCTATACATCTATTTACATGGTTGTCAAGGGACTGTACAATTCCACATAGGTTGCTGTGAACTTGGGTTGGGAGTGGCATTGAAGTCTGATAAACTATTGCGTAATAGAGTGTAGTTTGCTTTGGAATAGTTCCGTTTACTAGGTTTGCTGTGGTTACCAAGTTGATTTTATTGTGAAGGAGACAGCTTTGTGATCCAACCTCACCAATGAAGATGTGTCACGGGGGGGGGGGGGGGCATCATTCTCCCATATTAGTGAGTACAAGTATGTTTGAACCTCTGGTGGGTGTGTGCATTATCTGGTTAAGGGTATTTGTGTTAATGAAGCCCAGGAATAATTTTGCCTGTGAGTATGAGGCAATATATGTTTCCCAGTCTATAGATGGGTAGTTAAAGTCTTCCATGAATAGAAATAGTTTATGCCTAATTCTGTGAGTTTGTTTACCAATGTCCAAATAGGGTGTAGTATCAAATGTTTTAGCAAGGTCAAGGTAGGCAGTATGCAGCATTTTGCTGTCATCCATTTCCTTGGTGACCTTTTCAAAGAGATCCATCAGATTAAGTAGGCATGACCTATCTTTGATGAAACCAAACTGGATTTGGACCAGTGATTGATGGTCTCCTATATCATTGTTAATCATTTCTATGATAATTCTGTCATTGGCTTTGCATGATACTAGGCAGACCAATGTGTCCAAAGTTCTCAGCATCCAATAATGGTCAACCCTTGTGCTTGCAGCATTCCATTCACATGGCAAAAGGTCTGTGTGGAGGTTATGGCTGAATAGAGACATTGGTGGCCCTGATAGGTCATATTTCAGGCTATTTATGAGACATCCTGTGATGGTATTGGGGCCCATTGATGCTGTATTTGTGGCCTTAGGGAGATCATCTAAGGCCTGCTCCCTACTGATGGTTGGAGGGATTATGTTAGGTATTTCCTGGGGGAGAGAGCTCAGGGTGAGGAGGGTAAAGCTGGAGCTAAATTTGTCAACCAGAAGATTTAATATATCTACTGGTTCTGTAAACGTGGCTCCAGTTACCAACGGTTTGGCACACTATTGTATGCTGCCTTTGAAGTTTTGGACATAGCTAAAGAAGGCGTTATGGGTGTCCTTGGCCATGGATGGTATCTTTACCTCAAACGTTGTCTATTCAGTTTGATGAGAAAGTTTTTATCTTTTTTGGCATTACACTTCCTAATTTTAGCTATGACATTTTTTTTGTTGTACAACCTGTTTAATTTTGTGTTCCACTAGGGTGGTTTCTTTTTATGAGTTAGTTTTGGACTTACTTCTAGTAGGCATAGCAACCTCTATGCAATTACTGGCATGGTTGTACACAGCTTCTGTGAATAATTCCATATAGGCTGCTATGATATTTGGGTTTGGAGGGGCTTGACATTTTGACAGGTTATCACTTAATGAAAGGTAGTTTGCTTTGGAGAAGTATCTAACTGTTACATGACTTGCTGAGGTTATAGAACTGATCTTTATTTCAAAGGAGAAGGCTTTGTGGTCTGGCCTTACCAAAGAGGACATGATGCTGGGGTGGGGTGTGTTTTCCCATATTTGTAAGTACCAAGTCCAATATGTTTGCACCACTAGTATGGGTATGCACTGACTGGTCCTGGGTATTTGTGTTTGCATAATCTAGCAATCTCTGTGCCTCCAAATTTGGGGTTGTGTAGGATTCCCATTTAAAAGGGGGATAATTAAAGTCCCCCATGGTGGTATCTGGTTGAAAGGTGAGTGTCTCCAACAGGTTTAAATATGAGTTATGGGTTTTATGGGACATGGTGGGTGGCCTATGGTTTGCTAGGATATGGTATAGGCCTTTGTCTACTGGAATCTGGACATGGAGGAACTCCAGTATAGTAGATAGAGATATCTCCAACTTTACTGAGGCCTGGCACTGCTGGGGTACTCTCTTTGGCTTCAAACCCTGTCTTGGTAACTGCACAGATATCCACATTGTCTAAGGTAAGGATTGCGTGTAGGGAGTGGAGCTTCTTGTTTAGACTCCTGGCATTGAACAGTTAACACTTTCAGATTTCCTTGGGTATATTTTGTTACGTTGGAATATTTATCAATTTGGCATTGCTTAAGAAAAGGCTCCATGGAGAGGACAATGTTTTAGCCAATATTCAAGAGACTAGGGGAATAGTTGCACCATTCTTAGCAAAGCAACATGGGTTGTTAACCAGGTCTTCCCATGCTGATAAATATTGTATCCAGCTAGAATGACACCAAAAACTTAGCTATTATTAAAGTCAATCATCTTCCACTGGTACTGTAGCATCACCCTTGATGAAGGTAGAATGCTGCTCAATGCTAGGCACATACCAGCCTGCGATACATAGTTTGAGAGCTCCATAATGTCTCTCTTCTTACAGTCTAGTACCACTGAATAAAGACCACCGAAGAATACATGCATCATATTTACTATACTGATCAGGGAAATAAGTGAATTTTGCAGCTTTTTGAAGGGAACAAGTTTGTTTTTAATTACAGTCTGTAGACCAAAGTACACATTTGCAGTTTGTCTCTTAAGATTTTTGAGAACTAACTAGGTTGTCTCTGATAACTAACTCTGATAAGTCACTGGGAACTAACTTTGGGTGGCATGATGCCAGGGAATCTTCTTGGACTAGGCTTATATAGGCTCCAGGGCCTATGAACCTATATACAGTTGTGCTGACATTTTGAAGGGCTTGTGGAAAATCTGTACATTTTTTGTCTATCTGGACTCTGCTTAAATGTTTGACAGATGTAGCTGACAAGACTTGTTGGAAATGCGGTTGGTGAACGTGACCACTTTAAGTAGCACTTCTCTGGCATCATTAGTTAATAGGTTAGAAGTTTTGCAGCAAATTCAGAAAAGTGTACAGGCATTATTTATTGGTGAGTGTATTTCTTCACAGAAACTGAAGGCAGGGTCTCACCATACACTAAGTACTTGTGCCCTTGTGCGACTTCTAAATTTACACCCTTGTGAGATCCATGCTCTCTTTTAAGCTGTACATTGTTATCAGCTTGACTTAAGGTTTGTCAAGACTTACAGTTAGTGCTAATGCCACACGGATGAAGAGGTTTATTAATTTTTTTGAGCATGAATAAGAATGAAGTTCAGAAATGGGGTAAAGATTAATTAAGCAAAACCTTCACTGCCAAATTTTATACATATGTAAGTAGCTATACAGATACATCTGGTCCCTCTTTAATAAATACAATGCCAAATTCAAAAATAACTCCCTATGGTGGAAATCTAATATAATCAGCCCCTATAATGAAAGAAAATAAAATATTGCACACAAAAAATACATCTTATTCTTAAGATGCCAAAAATGTTCTTGCTAAACTAAACAAGGAACTCCAGACCCTGATCAAATCAAACTAATCCAAATATAAACAGCAAAAATAGCCACCCAAGTAAAGGATAACTGCAAAGCCTTCTTTAATTATGTTAAAATGTCAGAAACAATGCCCATCACTGTGCATAACTAATAGTAAATGATATCACATACTCAGACTCAGAGAATCTATCCAATCTACAAGAAGACACATTTAGCTCAAACTTCACCCCCCTCTCCCCTCCAGTATTCTCAGACCATATAACCACACGTACACTACTCACTCAAATCTCACAAGTTCTCAAGGTAAAATCAAAGTCCAAGAACAAACTGTTCATTGAACCAGATAGCATACCAGGCTGTCTACTGCTTAGCCTGAAACATGACTTGTCTGATACCCCACATAAGCTATTCATTATCAGGCTCAAAACAGGCTTTGTGCTGGATGAATGAAGAACATTAAAAATCATTCCCTTGCACAACAGTGGGATTTCAATGGGCTTGTCTAGTTACAGACCCATAAGCCTCATGAGTCTTTTCTGAAAGGTTGTTGAAAGAATCATTATGAAATTAATATATGAAGATACAAGTAACCTAGATACTCTTGACCCAACCCAGACAAGATTTGTCAAGGGCAGGTTCTGCTCTATTAACCTGATCAACTTCTATGAAAATGTGCTGAAGCAGTGGATGAGGGAATACAGTGCAAACTGCATATCTAGACCTTGCAAAGGCATTTAGCAGCATCCTGCACTAAGGTACCATAAATAAATTCTGATGCAACATGTTGGATAGCAAATTAGGTCACAAATACAAAACATGAAGTTAGGTGGGTGACTACACCTAATCTAAAAAAAACTGTCACTAGCGGTATGCCCCAGAGTTCAGTGCACTGACATCTCCTCTTTGGCATTTACTTCTCGGAGGGCAAAGCCAATGTTAAGGGTTTGTGGCTGATCAAGTTTGCAGATGACCGCAAACATGGTGCCATCATAAACTCCCCAGAGGACACCAAGATCCTCTATGAGGGCTTGTCCCAGTCAAATAACCGGTGCCAAAACAATGGTCCAAAATGAAATACCAAGAAATGTATAACCATATCCTTCAGCAAGCATGACTCCCCATGTATCTGTCACATTAACAATACACCCCTGAAAATGGATAAAAACGGACTGTCTTTTGATCACAACATATCCACTGTTGTAGCGAAGTCATTTTTCATTGCACAGCTTATATATAAAGAGCCAGGGATGTAATTATTCTAAAATACTGAGCATTCATTAAGCTGATCACTGGGTATAATATCCTCTTCTATACACACCTATCCAAACACTTGCCACAACTGAAATAATGACAATTGCCACAACTGAAATAATGACAATATTTTCTCATTAAAACAATCAGGGGCCTAAATTGTAAAAACTCTGCAGACCATCTCAGAGCCTTGCTCCACTTCTCAGTATCATACAAACTATTGAGAGGCAACCTCTACCTTTAGTAAAAAATTTCAACAGACCCTGTTCTTTCAGACATATTACAGATGATACAAATACTTGCTCAAAGGATCTCAATCAATTTTACAAAATAAATAGAAAATGTTGGAGGGATAGGTTTGCATTACAAAGAATACCTCTTCTAAGGAACTGTCTTCAAATCCACATAAAACAAAATACTTTTCTTACTCTATTCAATGCTATTTGGACAAATAGATGTGTGACTACAAATTCATCCCTAGTTTAGCAATGCTGTTCCTCATGGATACGGGGAACATGAAAATGTCCAAGCATAGCCTTGTTCAGCCTGTCACTGAGTAATTTATATACAAAATATAAGGGAGAAAAAGTATCATAGGTTCATAGTTATATACTAGGCTATCGACTAATAGAACATTTATAAACCTAACCATGCAATTCAACCCAATTGTGTCTGTATATATCATGGGTGTTTATTAGGAGGGGGTATGTTAAGAAATTTCCAGAGGTTATGTTGGCGGGATGTTAAGGCAGTACTGTCTGCCTCTATCAGTGACATGGGAGGCTGCGCTGGTGTAATTTTTCAATTTCATATCCACTAGTCAAAGTAATGCTTAAATAGGGTTAGGGATGGACTCTGCTTCACATTGATGGACAACCTACTCCAGAACATGGGGATCGTCTGAGACACAAATCTATATTGCCAATAAGTCTTATTTATGTCACAAGCAATGGTTCAGTCTATGGATCTAGTAGTTTTGATGCTGTTCATTTTGCAGGTGTGCAAAAGATCCATCACACTGGATCAGAGGATGTCTTGTATACCAAGCACAGATTGCCTGTCAGCGACCTGTAGGAGACAGAGTTTACAGATAGGACTATAAAGTGATCTGTATAGGACAATGTGTTTATACTCTGGATTCTTCTGGTAAATAACCCTTGTAGGCATTCCAATTGTTGTATATGTCTGGTCGGGTAGATACTGAAGTGGGTATTACACTTAATAACAGGGCCAAATAAAGTGTCACAATGACTTCCTTGGACCTGGATGCCATGCCCTTACTTATAAGTTGAGCGACACAGAATGATTTTCTTACCACCTTGGCAATGTGTTGGTCAAAGCCAAATTACTAGCTGCATATGTTCCCAGATCCACTACTACAGTGTCAACTGTTAGGGGTGTCTTACTGATGGAGTAATTAACCTGGGTGGTATTTTCCCAAAAGGCATTATAGTGCCTTTCTTTGCATTGAAAATTAGTCCATGACTTTAGCACCAGTCATTTGTCTGAGTTACACCCTCTTGTAAGTTGTTTGTGCCATGAGAGGAATCTGTGATAGCTCCCAATTTGTAGTCATCTGTAAATGTGATCAGCCAAAGGCCCTTGACATTAGCCTTTACCTACAAGAAGTAGATGACAAATAGGAGCGGTCCCAAGATGGAGCCCTGAGTTACCCCACTGATGACCGGTTTTCCAGTGAAGGTGGTATCACCAATCCTGACTTTGTAGGTTCTGTGTGTCAGTTGCCAATATAGTGAGTTATGTAGGGGTTTATGCCCAGTTCAGTGAATTTGTCAACTATACCCAAGTGGTTTATTGAATTGAACATCTTAGTCAGGTTCACGTAGGCAGTATGCACCATTTTTCCGTCATCTATTGCCTTGGTGACCTTCTCAAAGATGTCCATCAGGTTTAGTAGGCATGATCCTTCCTTGACAAAGTCAAATGGGGTTGCATCCAGTGTCTGGAGGTTGCTTATGTCTTTGTTGATAATTTCATTGATAATTCATTCCATGGCTTTGCATATTAGACTAGTCAGACTAATAGGTCTGTCGTTTCTGGGGTAGGATGATCATCCACCCACATGAAAAGGATAACTGTTGTAGTCCTCTATTCTCATGGTACAAAGCTTGTTTTGAGGCTATAGTTGAAAAGTGACTCAACATGTCCAGACAGGTCATGTTTCCAGCTATTTAGGTGGCATCCTGGGATTCCCTTTGAGGCTATGTGTTTGGCCTTCTTGAGTGCTGCCAGGACCTGCTCTCTGTTAACAGTTGTAGGGGTTATGCTAATATGCATTTCACAGAGGGAGGCAGAGGGAGATGGGGGGGGGGGTTAAGCTGAACTATTAGCCAACAAATGTGCTATGTCGCACTGCTCAGTGAAGGTGGCATGTTTTACCACCCATTCGGCACACTGATTTGTGCAGCCTTTGAGGTTTTGGACATAGCTGTAGTAGGCCTTGTGTTTGTCTTTAACCTGTGAGGCTATGTTGACCTTGTAATTAGCCTTGTTGGACTTAATTAGTAACCTTAGTTTCCTGTTTAGTTTAGACAGTTTCTGTCACAATGGGAATTGCTCTTCCTGATTTTATCCATGAATTTTTTCCTTTTGTTATATACCCTATTAAGGTTAGGATTCCAACTTGTTTTTAGAGTTTGTTTTGGGCTTACTTCTCATAGGTGCAGAAGCCTCTATACATCTATTTACATGGTTGTCGAGGGTCTGTACAATTCCACATAGGTTGCTGTGAACATGGGTTGGGAGTGGCATTGAAGTTTGATAAACTATTGCTTAATAGAGTGTAGTTTGCTTTGGAATAGTTCCACTTACTAGGTTTGCTGTGGTTACCAAGTTGATTTTTATTGTGAAGGAGACAGCTTTGTGATCCAACCTCACCAGTGAAGATGTGTCACCGGGGGGGGCAGCATTCTCCCATATTAGTGAGTACAAGTATGTTTGAACCTCTGGTGGGTGTGTGCATTATCTGGTTAAGGGTATTTGTGTTAATGAAGTTCAGGAATCATTGTGCCTGTGAGTATGAGGCAATATATGTCTCCCAGTCTATAGAGGGGTGGTTAAAGTCTTCCATGAATAGGATATTTGGGTTAATGGTGAGTGTCTCCAGTAGCTTTAGAAAAGAGCTATGGGATTTTAGGGACCTAGACAGTTACCTATAACTTGCTAGGATATGGTATGGGACTTTGTTTATGGTGATCTGCGTATGGATAAATTCCAGGGCATCATCCTGTTTAACCAACATAGAGTTATGCCTGTTTCTAATATAGACTGGAGACTTCTCCACCTTTTGTCCCTGTCTATGTAGCTGATAGTCTAAATGTGTGGAAGGAACAGAAGCCTTGCACTGCTGGAGTACTACCTGCAGATTTAAACCATGTCTGGGTAATGGCGCAGTTGTCTATATTCTCCAGAGTGAGGAGAACTTGTAGAGTGTGGAGTTTCTTGTTTAGGCTCCCAGCATTGAGAAACAACCCCTTTAGGTTTTGTTGGGATTTACTTGCTGTAATAGTAGTTTGTCAGTTTGGTATTGCCTAACAAAAGCTCTAAGGAGATGGATAAAGTTTTAGCCAAAATTTAGAAGCCTATGGGAGACAGGTGCAGACCATCCTTTGCAAAGCAACATGGTCTGTTAATCATGTCCTCCTGTGCCGACAAATGTTAAACCCCTAGAAAGACACCAGAAACTAAGCAAACTATTGAAGTCAATTATCATTTGTTCATACTGTGGCTTCATCCTTGGTGAAGGTGAAATACTGCTCAGTGCAAGGCACATAACTGCCTGAGACACATATTCAGAGATATCAACAATATTTCTCTTCATATAGTCTCTCAAAGTATGTGTTAGGTCATTAATGGCCACATGGTCTAATACAGAATATACCAGTACCTGTGGTGAAGTGACTTAAGTGTGTGCATAACTTGGTGGATCCTGGCTCCAAACAACTAACCATTATTTTCTCCTTATTCAGTCTGGTGAGTGGGGCATTTGTTTGTCATAAAATGGAGTCTCCTGTGACAACAGTCCTAGGTAATGTGTCGCGTTGTCTTATGGGCAATGTTCTTGTACACAGGGTGTAGTATGTGTGGTGTTTGGAGTTGATTTTGGTGAGTGCTTTAGAGATTGCTGAGGATATGCATTACTGTTTATAGTCCAAAAAAAAAAAACTTTGAGGCAACACCAAAATGCTGAAGAACACTTTATTTACAAATCCATAAAAATAATAAACCAAGTAAACACTTTCATGTTTCACAATGAACGCTTCATCAGACTTCAAACTTATTGGAGGTAACTGTGGTACCCATTTAAATACAAAAGCTCATTAAGCCAACTCTTTGTTTATTGGCTGAAAATCACTGTATAACAAGTACAGTAAATCAAATAATAAAATTTAAATAATCCGTTATTTAAAACCATAATAACTCCTATCTAAATGCCATATTTCTTCAAAGTGCTTTCACAGGATTACATTTTAAATAATTTAGAGCAAAATATAAAGCAAAATATATGCTACCATGAATAAATTGACAAGTTTATCTCTTCCAGCTGATATTACCTTACTTTCCACCTTAGGTCAATTTAAAACTAGACTCAAACAACATTTGTCACTTAACTGGCTATGTCAATGTATCAAGCCTGGCTAACTCTCTCTAGAATGTGTAAAAATCTGTTAACGAGTTTACTGTGTAATTTAATTTAATCCTGACTTTTGCTCAGGATTAACTGAAACCTGTGGAACTTTGTTTAACTTGCTTACTTATGTAATTTCTGTAAATAGTCTGTTTGTAATATGTAATGCTGGTATTATGTAATGCTGTATCTGCTTAACCTTGGAGCTTTTCTCCCTGGGCCTCCGCTGAAAATGGAGATGCATCCAGTCGGACTATCCCGGTCAACAAATGTAAAATAAAAAAAAAAAATAAAATAAATATAACTATAATAAGCCACAGAAGCAAATGTAATACTTCCTAGAGCCCACTGGATGGCAGCATTTACTATATAGAGCTAAATAAACTTTCTCTACAAAAAAAATTTCACAGAAATAAATTACAAGAATGTGTATAAAAATGTTAATTATTGCTTTACATAAATATCTATATAAATATCAAATCCCTAAAAAGGAATATTAAAAAAAAAAATATATATATATATATATATATATATATATATATATATATATATATATATATATATATATATATATATATGGGTCTAGGACACATGCTCGACTAGCATAAGTCCGAATCACAAAACATCGAACACACATACACGAAAGTGCTTAACATCAAAAAACAATTCCGTGTATGTGTAATTCAAAAAAAAAATCTACGTTTCTGCAGGGGGGCTTCACCCCCCTGCACCCCCCCACCTCCCTACTTTATTATTCTCACTCTGAGATTGCACTACAGTGGTGAAAAGGGAATTTTCCCTTACCCGCACTGTAGCCCAATCCACGAAACAGGCACACATACACAGAAGCGCTTGTTGGTGTTAAGCGCTTTCGTGTATGTGTGTTCAATGTTTTGTGATTTGGACATATGCTAGTCGAGCATGAGTCTGTATCCCATAGATATATATATATATATATATATATATATATATATATATATATATATATATGTATTTGTTCTTCTTTCGGCTTTTCCTGGTTAGGGTTCACCACAGCGGAACCCCGGCCCGCTAATTATTGGCAGTAGATTTTTACAGTGCCGAGGTGCCAGCCCAACGCCCAACCTTCAACAAAGGCATGCCCATTTACTCTCTCTCTCTCTCTCTATATATATATATATATATATATATATATATATATATATATATATATATATATATATATATATATGCAAAAAATATAAGCAGGAAATATATACATGTATATTTGCTACTGTAAAATTCATGTACACATGCACATATATAAAAAAGATATGTAAAAAATGTCTCAAAACTACTTAATGTTTTAAGGGTCTATTTATAAGGAAAGGCTTTAAAGAGATCCTGTCATTAAGACCATTGCCTTTATCGGCTTGTAACCTGATAATCCATATGAAATATGACATTTAGATAGGACTTATTATGGTTTTAAATAATGGATTATTTAAATTTAATTATTTGA
This sequence comes from Protopterus annectens, assembly GCF_019279795.1. Taxonomy (NCBI): domain Eukaryota; kingdom Metazoa; phylum Chordata; order Ceratodontiformes; family Protopteridae; genus Protopterus; species Protopterus annectens. The sequence goes on along the minus strand of NC_056729.1, from coordinate 1,495,269,082 downwards.
TTTACTGCACTTGTTATACAGTGATTTTCAGCAAATATGAAAAGAGTTGACAATGAGTTTTTGTATTTAAAAGGGTACTACAGTTACCTCCAATAAGTCTGATGTGAAATGTGAAAGCGCTTACTTGGTTTATTATTTTTATGGATTTGTAAATAAAGTGCTTGTTAAATAAAATTAATAATTCAATACACAGGAGGTTCAGATTCAAAAGTTTACTAGTGTACACCAGGAGGCAAAAAACGTACAAGTACAGAATTTTGTCTGACATGAAACAGGAAGCACACAATTTTATATAGATTTAACATTCAAGCTATGCCCACCTTACTGACATGACATGTCACAGGACATCTACTAAGCTAGCATTTCTCATGTATTCAAATACACATTTTTCTAACATTTTCCCCCTATTAATACTTTTTATTCTATTTTGAAGTATGCATAGTGTCATTTCATCTCCTAACCTTCTCCACTCAGGATTTTCAGCTAGGTGAGTCATTCAATCTATACTTCAGAAAAAGCGTCATCTGAAATCAATCTTTCAATTTCAATATCTTGGTAGAAAGTTTCAGTAACAGATACATCAACAAAATCTTTGATTAATCTTTTCATGCAGGGAATTCCACAGCAAACACATGCTCCTATTAGGAGTATACCCACACAAATGGCAATCAGAATATTCATTAGGATGGAACCCCACCCCCCAAATAGATTCTGGAAAAAGTCCGTCAGTGGGTTTGGGCCTGGTTCAGTCATGGCTGATACTTGCTGAATTACCTCTAGGTGGTTATTTATCTCATGACGATTGTCAGGAATAAAAGCACAGCATTCTTCTTTGATAAGCGCGCACATACCACCTCTCGCCGCTAGGGTGAAGTCAAGAGCCATCCGATTTTGTAGCACAACAGTTCTCATTGCATTCAGTTCATCAGTCACTAATTCTAGGGCAGAAAAAGTTGCATTACTCATTACTTCGAGAAGTTTCGACAACTTCCTCAGCTCCCAGATCGATTTGACTGCTCCATAGGCTGGGAATATTCCCGCCCAGGATATAACACTGTCACTCAAGTCCATATGAGTCAATTCGCTTTTGTCTTTTACTGAATTATGGTCTTTCCAACCAGCTTCGATCTTTCCAACTGGATTCACAGGTTTCTTAACTGGACCTTCGGACTTTTGAGCTGTTTCTCTTACGTTTCGTATCTTACCCAAAGGTAATTCTGCAGTATGTCTTATTGCCGGAACCAAGTAACCCAAAAAACAACTGCCGGACCAATTCTCAGGTAACCATTTATATGCCTTTTTCCCACAAATAAAATAACAGTTTTCTACTTTAGTACTAATACGCATCAGCCCTGCATGAAACAGTTTCTGATCTATAACTGACAATTGTTTAAACAGAACTGGATTTTTTTTAATGTCACTCATAATTGTTTTCAATGAGTTCAAATACGAGTCATAATTAGTATTGCAAAAAGTATTACCATTACTATTCTTAATATAACATTGGTAAGAAATAGTTATGTTACAATTGCTCCAGCCCACCTGGAGAGTGTCATTTTTGTAGAAACATACAACTCCTTTTTGTATGATAGGTAAAAATAAAGCTATTTTGTCCTGTGATCTCACAGTTCCTGTGTCGAAAAGTAAATTCTCCCAAGTCTCATTTATCCCCAAAAGGACAGCGGACATTATCAGTCCTCCATATGCTGTCGGTATAGCTGTACAAACCCAGCAATTTGAAATGTTCATAGTCTCTGCATACACACGTTTCATGGCTAGGTATGTGTTAAAATTTGGATGCCAGTCTATAGACGTTTCATCACGCCTTCCCACTTTCATTTGTGCGGTTGTGTGCAGGATAAACCACAGCAAGAGGAAAATTGTCACAATTACAGTTAATAAATGTACACACAACAAAATGATTATGCAACATCTCTGGGGTTGATCTAAACTTCTATTCGCTTTGTTTTTGGCCATTTCGGTCTGGTTGTATATCAGTCACAAAGTTTTTATCAAGTTGAAAGTTCTTTACCGGTTTACAATGCGTCAAATGAACCCAGGACGTCCTCTGACTACAGTAGGCATTGCCAACAGAACCTGGTACAGTCCCTCCCACTTTGGACTTGCCCAATTCTTCCTTTTCGTCACTTTCACCCAAACGTATGTCCCAGGAACCATGACTGCTTCCACCGATCTGGTCTGTTCCTTATCTGAAAAAGAGTTAAACTGCAAAACAGATTTATTTGTTAACAGTCTCCTCATATAACTAGCTAATGAACTGTCAGCCTCTTGCTCTGCAGGCATGAGAGCTTTCCACTGAGGCACATAATATGCTCTCCCAAAAACCATTTCAAAGGGAGTCAAAACCTTTACATTTGGAACCATTCTCATACTCAGCAGTGCTAAAGGCAGACAGTATATCCAATTCTTTTGGGTCTCCTCTACTAGCTTCCTAAGTTTATTCTTTAGGATACCATTGTACCTTTCCACCAGTCCTGCTGACTGTGGGTGGTAAGCACAATGGTTCTTTAAGGAGATACCAAAAAATCTCCCAAGCTGGTGAATCGTTTGATTCACAAAATGTGTGCCATTGTCACTATAAATCCTTTCCGGAATGCCAAATCTAGGGATTACTTCTTTTATCAGGGCTTTTGCCACTGTTGCTGCATCCGGGTTTTTGGTTGGAAAAGCTTCTACCCATTTAGAAAACATGTCTACAATAACAAAAACAAAACTTTTTCCCTTCACATTTATTCAGTTCTATGAAATCCATACAAATAGTATGGAACGGGTATGGTGGTATAGGAAAACTTCCTTGCTTGGTTTTAAATGCATGGTGGTATAGGAAAACTTCCTTGCTTGGTTTTAAATGCCCCTTGTGCGTGATGCTTGTTACAAGTATGACAAGCTGCACAAAATTTTTTTGTGTAGTTTATGTATCCATATGTTTGGAATATTCGATTTACTAACTGTACCATCCCCCCTGTAGAGACATGGCATTGCCCATGGCTCAACAAAGCTGCATATCTAAATAAATTAGATGGTAATATCGGTTTTCTTTCTTTGGAAATGTACAGTCCATTCTCAAGAATTGCACCTCGTTTTACCCATTTTTGTTTTTCTGCTTTTGTAGTAAGCATCTGCATTGTTTTTAACATGTCTAAATCTAAAATCTCAGAGGGTTGTAATTCCTCATTTAGAAGTAAAGTTTCTGAGTCTGAGGCTGCTTGCTTTGCAGCTGCATCTGCTCGTGCATTGCCTTTCGAAATCTTATCTTGTTGTTTTGTATGAGCTACACATTTACAAATAGCTACTTTGGTAGGTAACTGAATAGATTCTAATAACTCCAAAATAAATTGCGCATGATTAATAGGTTTTCCACTAGATGTTATCATTCCTCTGTTTTTCCATTGTTGTGCAAATACATGTACTGTAGAAAAAGCATACTGACTATCAGTATATATGTTCACACACTTGTTTTTTGCTAAAGTACATGCTCTCGTCAAAGCTATCAACTCTGCTGCTTGTGCAGATAAGTTGTGTGGTAAGGATTGAGCTTCTAAAATTTCAGTGTCTGTATCTACTGCATACCCCACGAGATTCTTCCCTGTAGGACCCCTTTTGCATGAGCCATCCACGTAATATGTCACCTCGGCATTATCCAAGGGCATATCTGTAAGATCTTGTCTAGGTAAAGCTAATTGTTCAATTTCCTGCAGGCAGTTGTGTGGTGTGCCCTCCGCAGGAGTTGGAAGTAATGTTGATGGATTCAATGTCGTACATCATTCAATTGTCATATGAGGTTGGCTCAGCAGTATAGTCATACATGAAAGATGTCTAGCAGGAGAAAGGTATGCCATTTTCTCTTGCAGTAAAATTATTGCAACTGCATGAGGCACTCTCAATGTGAGAGGGTGGAATAACACCACTGAGGCCGAAGCCTGTACTGCCATTGCAGCTGCAACTACTGCTTGTACACACTGAGGCAAAGATCGCGCCACTGGGTCTAACTGTGATGAATAGTAGGCTATGGGGCATTGCTTGTCCCCATGTTGTTGCGTCAATACTGACATCATATATCCTTGCTTACAATCTATGGTCTGAAAGAAACGTTTGTGATAATTTGGAAGTCCTAAAACTAATGAAGAAGCTATCAACTGCTTCAACCTGCAGAAAGCCGTTTCTGCTTCGGTTGTCCATTGTAAGATATCTTGTGCTGCTGTTGGTGTCTTATATATCAAGTCAGTCAGTGGAGCAGATTCCAAAGCATAATTTGGTATCCAGCTCTGACAAAAATTAGTTGTACCTAAGAAAGACATCATTTCTTTCTTGGTCGTTGGCTTGAGTGCTTGCAAAATTGCTGTTTTTCTTTCCTCATCTAGTATTCTACCTTCATTGGATATTACATATCCTAGGTATCTAACTTGTTTTCTCCAAAGTTGTAACTTACTTTTGTTTACTTTGTGTCCTTGTGTTGCTAAAAATTTCAATAATGCTACAGTATCCTCCCTGCACTGTTGCTGGGTGGGGGCTGCTAGCAAGATGTCATCTACATAAAGTAGAATTTGACTACCTCCCAGTGGGGTAAACCCTGCCAGGTTGCTAGCCATTTCTTGTGCAAATATTGTTGGGCTCTCACAATATCCCTGTGGTAGTCGAGTATACGTATACCTTTTACCCTGAAATGTAAATGCGAACCAGTATTGACTATCAGGATGTATAGGTATTGAAAAGAAAGCATTGCTAATATCTACCACAGAGAAATACTTCTGTTGTGGTTCTAAATCGTTTAACAAGGTATGTGGGTCTGGCACCGTAGGTGCTCTAGGTATTACTGCATTATTTACAGCTTGTAAATCTTGTACCATCCGCCATTTCCCGTTTGCTTTTTTAACAGGAATAGGGGTGTATTACATTGTGAATCAGGAGATTCTACCAGTACTCCTTCTTTGAGTAATGCTGTTATTATAGGCTTAATTCCTATTTCTGCATCCTTTCTCAAAGGGTATTGTCTTTTCTGTGGTCTAAAAGCTGACTTTGGGGTAATTGTAACTGGTCCTGCTGTTCGAATAAGTCCTACATCTGACTTGCCTGTTGACCAAAGAGTTGTTGGAATTTCACACAAGGCCTTTTCTTCTTCTTCTAATAAAAATGGTAATCAGCTGTCCTCGCTAGATTGCAAGTGTACAGCTGGATGTGTCTGTGTCAATCAATTCAGTTTTTGTTTTTGTATCCCTTGTCCTGACAGTTCTAAATCAGTCTGTTTCTCCCATCTTGTTACTTTTTCTCCTAAATCTGCCCATTTAACACTTTTGTTCTTTGTCAAGCTGGCATGTGGCAACCAATTTGATCTATACAATGCAAGGAATTCTTGAGGTAATGAACAGCTAACTACACTGTTCCCCTCAGTATCCCAGTACAAAGTACACAAAACCAATCTAGTTGCACAATTTCTAAACAGTTCTTGCTCATACTCTCTATCAGGTCCTGGTGTAGTACAGTAGTATAGAGTACAGTGTAACAAATGCTGTCGATCAGTGTCAAGGGAGGGGGCTTTACTGATGGCTACATTCATCAGCTCCTTGGTCACTGCCCCTGGACCAGTCGTGACTAGGTCCTGGCTGTACCAATAAAAGGTTTCACCCTCCGATCGCACTACAAAGGTATCCATTTGTCTCTGTGCCTCCATACCTTGTACAGTCGGAACTACTGCTATACCAAATATCTGCATAAGGTCCCTGCCCAATAGGTTTACTGGACACTTTGCAGAAACAACTATTTTACTTCTCTGGGTCATACCTGAAACAGGGTCAGTTATTGCTATATCATGGGAAAGTGGTTCCCTATATAGCTGTCCATTTGTGGCTTTTACTAGTATATAATCAGTTGATTCGGAATGTTCTGGTAACTTGGAGGGGTGTATCAAAGTCTGTGATGCTCCTGAGTCACACAGGAATTTGACTTCCCTTCCCTCCACCAGAAGTGTAACTTCCGGTTTCGTATCTGCCAAGTAGAGCTCTAAGCTCAATAATGCTAAGTCCAAAATTTCACTTTCTTCATCCTCCATATCTACTTGCACTTCCTTTACTCCTTCTATCACATTTACATTTGTTTTCTGTTTATTAACTTTTCCTGATGATTTCTGACTTTCACTTGATGTATCCTCACTATCATATAGTCAGTCCTCATCTCCCTTATCTTCTGTGATTACCTTTTTGTTTTGCCTACAATCCCTTGCTAGATGTCCTTTTTTCCCGCACTTGAAGCATTCACCTCTCTTTTTCCTTTCTTCAAAATCTTCTGATCGTTTGTCAGACAGTTTGTTTCCCTGGGTATTTTTCTTGCCTTTTTTACCTGACTGTAATACAAATACTTCAGCTCCGTCTTCAGCAGTGAAGACTTGCGCCTTCTTTTTCTTTTTACTATTAAAATGTCTCTCAGCATGCCTAGCGTATTCGAGTAAGGCTTGCAGCCTCCCTGTTCGATGATCTATCATATGCTTCGTAATGAAGCTACTAATAAGTGCAATGCAACCTTTCAAAAATGCATGTTTTAATTGTTGTTCATACGGGGAATCAGTTGTTTGGTTCTTGGGAACCGACATACTGCTATGATTAATAAAACATTCTAATAATCTAGCATAATATCCATCTATTGTCTCATTTTCCTGTTGTATGCATTGATTAATGCAAGTCCAGTCTGCTCTGGGTTTCCATTTCTCAGAGATTCCATCTGTCAGACCTTTTACTCTGTTGTCTAACTCTGCGTCACTATGTGGGAGTGGTCTAAGCTCTACATTACGAGGATTCCAGGCACCACAAATCATGTGCCAATCTGGACCTATAAATTATACTTTTTCTACTTCTTCCCCATTCAAGTGGTAACTTAACCTCATGCCTTGTAAATCTTCTAAAAATTTCGTAAAATTAACTTTCGGATGGGGGATTCCCTCAGTAGCCTTCCGGATGTCTTCCGGTGTCCATGGTCTATATACTAAGAGTGTTGGATCCTGCCCTTCCTGTCCTGCCTGAGGATTTGGAACTTCTATAAGTGGGCATATTTCTTCCTCACTCTCATCCTGTAGATTTCTCTCTATCTGGTACAATTCTGTGTCCTTATGTGTTTTACGTGTTCGGGACCTAGTCTCAATAGGATCTCTAACAAATAGTTGTGGTTTTGCTGAAACTTCAGGATAACGCGGAGGCGGACCAGCCTGTCCACTTGCTTCATATCCTGAAAAAGGTAAGGGAGGAGGAGGAGGAGCTGTCGCTATTACCAAGTTATTATCCTCTTTGTCTAAAAATAATGTTTTTGAATTTTTAAGCTTCTGTTCTCTACGATTTGCTTCCTCAATCCACCTGTGTGCTTGAGGAATGCCTAGTTGGCGTTGCTTTTTTGCCTGACCTCCTGCATCAGATTTAAGCTGTTTAAGGAATTTAACTAGTGAAGGTTTATCTAGTTTGCCATCAAATTCATATTTGCTAACCCATTTCGTATAATACCTAACGTTATCAGAACGCTGTAATTGCATGTATTTTGTGTCTTCGGTTAGGGGCGGATCTCGCGAGGTTTTAGTGCACTGATTACCCATGTCAAAGAAAATGTTGCGTAACCCTTTTCTATCACGTGATATCAAGTTCTTAGTTCCTGTTTACAGTTTATCTAGAATAACTGCCTACCTTATTCTGTTACCCTGATCTATGACCAAATATACAGTACTTCCTTTTGTCCCTGATCTGCAAAACAAATCTTAACAACAATATACTGTAACCTAGTCCCTGATCTAAAACAGAAAAAAGGCAAATTCTTCCTACCTGAGCCTCTGGTATTGAACTGTTCGAATGTCCACTCTTCGGCCACAGATCAGAAAGTGGCTAGCCTCTTTACACGACAATTCAGTCGGAGGTCTTTTCACCCAAGAAGAACCGTTTCGGTAACTTCTCCTTCGCAGTATTCGACCACCGGTAGACTCTGATCTGCAGCTGTCTGAGGGAATTTTCCGTCTGCGAAGGACCAAACTGTTAAATAAAATTAATAATTCAATACACAGGAGGTTCAGATTCAAAAGTTTACTAGTGTACACCAGGAGGCAAAAAACGTACAAGTACAGAATTTTGTCTGACATGAAACAGGAAGCACACAATTCTATATAGGTTCAACATTCAAGCTATGCCCACCTTACTGACGTGCATGTCACAGGGCATCTACATCACTTTAGCTTACAAGCCTCTATTCTTTTAATCTGCTGATGCAGTATGTTTTAAAAAACTTTTCCTCTAGATACAATATGGCCTTGCTATCCAGCTGGTCATTCATAATGTCTTTCTGTAAAGTTACTTGTTCAAGGTTTCATATCAGTTCGAATACAATAGCAGCTTCAGTCTTTTAATGTATGTCTTTGTTCTCTGTTATACTTTCTCACACAGCTGCGTGCTATCTAAGTAACACATATACCAACAGGAAAGAGCAGAAGATTTCATTATTTCACACATTTAATTTCCTGACCCAGCAGATAATCACTTATGAAAAGCATAAACATTAAAACTTGCTAAGCTAGCATTTTGCCAGGGTCAGAGATCAGCTTTTGCTTCAAGCCACACTGCAGTTTCAAAACTACTTCACATTTATACATGAATTAATTTTACTACTATATGATTAATAGAATAAAATGCATTATATACTATTTTGCTTTTAAGCTAGCATTTCTCACGTATTCAAATACACATTTTTCTAACAGTGCTCTTCAGCGTTTCGGTGTTGCCTCAAAGGTTTTTTTGGATTTTATCACTTTCTTCGTTGGAGCACTTCATCCTTCAACTGTTCTTCTCTTTTTTTGGAATATTAGTCTTAATTGTGCTGTCTTGGGGACATGGCTGAAGGAGCAGGAGTTGAACTTGATTACAACCCAAGTCGTTCCAGTACTGGAAATGTGAATGGTAATGATTTATCCACTCCTGCCATTGAACAAAAGTGAACTGGTGAATTATAATGACAATAGAACAGTAAGTCAAAGATTAATTAATATTCTGCAACTCACTAGAGAATTAGAAAGCAAACTGACTAAATTGAAGACTGCAGTGGCAACGCAAGCATATGGAAGCCTGCCTCTGCTTTAAAGTAGTACCGAGAGGGCTTCGCATTTTAAAGATGCCCACTTATGGCACTACAAATCCCAACCTACTAGCTAAATGGCAGAGACTGAATGTAGAAACAAGCTTTGGCTACATGCGCTTACTTATTGAACAATATAGGTTCATAGGTTCATACTAGGCTATCTACCCTAGGGCATTTATAAGCCTAGCCAGAGTGTGTTTGGCTTTCGCCACCCATTTTAAATTAATTTTGCTATGCCTTTTTTTGAGGTTAGTATACTGTGCCTCTGTCTAACAGTGACACAGAAGTGATAGCTGGGGTAAACCTACGATCTCCCATCCACTCATCAAGATTCCTCTTGAAGAGAGTCAATGTGGCACTCTGCCTAACCTGAACTGGGATTTTATTCCAGAGTGAAGGGAGCCTCTGGGTTATGAATCTGTCCCCCCAGCATGTCCTATTTATTTCAGTGCTGAGGTTCAAGTCTCGAGCGTAGCTCAATGGGATTTGGATTTTCTGAGGTGCAGCATGTCCATTAATTCCGGGTTGGACATGGCTTTATACGTCAGACACAGATCGCCTCTGAGCAGGTGGTATGCCACTGAGAAGAGCAGCATATGGCATCTGTTTGAGCCCTTTGATCCTCTTGGTGAGGTACTTTTGGGGTCTTTCCAGTTGCTGCAGGTGTCTGGTAAGGTACATCCCAAAAGGGGCATTGTACTCAATTATGGGCCTGATGAAGGATGAGTAAAGAGGCACGATGACCTCCCCTGATCTAGATGTGAATCCCTTCATGATTAGGTGGGCTATATAAAATGTTTTTCTAACCACTTTGGCCACGTGGTTGTCAAATGAGAGATTTCTATCAACTTGGGTCCCCAGGTCCCTAATGACTTCTTCTGTACTTAATGGATTACCACCTATGTGGTAATTTGTGGGCACTTTGTTTTTGCCAAAGGGGATGACTATGCACTTTCATAGAAAATGATTTAAGCACTGAAGCCTTGAGCATACAACAAAGACTGTCTTCAAGTTCGACCACCGAGGAGTACAATGATTTTCTTAAGAAAATGGATGAAAATTTGTCATTGCTGGAGAGTAAATTACTACAAAATAAGAAAAAGAAATTAGAAAGAGACTGTCAGGTCTGAGTAAACATGACCAACCCACTGCCAACATCCAGTCAGAAACAGAATCTAATATAACCACTCCCTTCATTGATTAAGAGATGAGGCAGGAACTGGATTTTCATAGAGAGAGTGCGAATGCAGATGTTAGTGACCAATGGCCATTATTAAATGAGAACTGTGATGTTAGGTGAAAAGAAAATGGACTGAATAAGCCTAACAATAGTGAAGCCTCAGCTTCTTTTCCTTGGAATGGAAACAATATTAGACACCAAACCAAGGGGTAAAGATGCGTAAGTTTTCAGTGGAAAAGATGGACTCACACAAGACAATTGTGAAGTTATTGAGTTAGATTTAATGATTAATATTTCACATTATCCACTTACTGAAACTGAGAATTCTTTATTATGTAAAGGATTGTCATTTATACCATCAGTGAATGCTGACAGTATTGATTTTATAATTCACTTTAAAATGTTTACAAGAAACGTTGGTTTGAAACTTTTATATGGGAATAATAATATGAATGTTCATAATGTTTTTTAAAAACCTACTAGTTTTATATCTCCCTCACATCCACTCTTAGAAGCGTTTGAGAAGGCATGTGAGAGGCATTTTTTAGAGTTAATGAATAGTGGGAATAGGAAAAGTTTTTATAACTTAGAAAGGCAAGAGCATGAAGTGCTTATTAAATTACACAACAATGTAGAAATTACTATAAGATCAGCAGACAAAGGAGGTGCTGTGGTGATGTTAGACAGAGATTTTTATGAGAATAAGATGGAAAGTATGTTAGGTGAAACTGATACTTACAGACCGCTTAATAATGAGTAATTGAATAAGATTGTTAGAGGCATGCACAGTGATTTATATGATTTTCTTATGAGTGGTGTGATAGATAGTTCATAGGTTCATAGGTTGGTACTAGGCTATCGGCTCTAGGGCCTATACAAGCCTAGCCATAACAATTCCCTGGCTATTTGGTTGAGTTACCCTATATCCCAATGTTCAGAGGTCTTCCAAAAATACTAGCTGTGGATGGATGACGGAGCCAATATCAATATACATGGAAAAACAATTAAGAAAAGTGGTAGATGAAACAGAAACAGTAATTAGAGACGCACAACATTTCCTTGAAAGTTTTTCACAGTATGTTTTCTCAGATGAATATAAATCGACTATATTTTTAGTGACACTAGATGTACCATCGCTGTTTACCTTAATCCCCAGTGGCATAGGAATGGATTATATTAGACTATTTCTAACCAGGAAAGGAGTCCCGAATGATGTGATCATGAGGTGCACTATGCTACTTGAATTAATATTGACTAATAATGTTTTTTCCTATGGAGAGAGATATTACCTGCAAACTAGGGAGTAGCCATGGGAACCCGTTGTGCAAATTTGCATGCTAATATTGTCATGGCACATTGGGAGGTGAATTTTGTTATGAATAGTTTGGAATATGCACGTACATAAAGTTTTATAAAAGATTCGTGGACGATATTTTTCTTGCATGGGATGGACCATTGCATGAATTAAAAGCATTTATAGCATATATCAATGGTACCACTGGATTTCTTAAGTTTGTAGGGAACTGGTCCATGAGTAAAATAGAGTTCCTTGATGTCATGATAGAGAAAGATGGGAATGATGTATACACTTGTATATATAAGAAAAGTTGCAGGAAAAGTAACTTGTTGCACAGAAGTAGCATGCAGCCTCCACACATCTATAAGAATGTGACTGAGTCAGGGACTGAGAGCCTCTAGACTGACCACCCGGGACAAAACGTTTTAACAAACGCTTAATAAATTGGAAATAGAATTTATAGAGAGGGAATATAAAAAAGAAGGTCAACTTTTATACGATGAGAAAGCTATAGACGGGTCTATGTTAGAACACCGAACGTTCAAAATTTCAAGTATTGACCCGTTTTCAGTGAACGCTGAAAATATTGAAGAAACAGAAAACCACATTTTTTCCTAGGGAAAGAATTCGGTTGTCTGTTTCTGTTGCTTCTGTATTTTCAGCACTGTGGTGGAAAGTTACGGGTCGGGTTCAGGTAAGTGTGCAATTTTGTGGATGTGAGGGTTAGGGCGGGTTAGGTGAGTTAGGGTTAGGGCGCGGGTCAGGTAAGTGTGCGATTGTGTGGACGTGAGGGTTAGGGCGGGGTAGGTGAGTTCGTGTTAGGGCACGGGTGAGGTGACTGTGCGACAGTGACGGACCTTAGGGTTAGGGTTTGGGTTAAGGTAAGTGGATAGTTAGTGGTGTATGTATAGTTTAGTGTAGGGTTAGGTGTAAGAGTTTAGGTGTGTGTGTGTGGATTGCTGTTTGTTTGGTGTGCTTGTGTTGTGTGTATGTGTTTTGGAACAGCAAATATTTTCCCTAGGAAAAAAATTGCTGTTCTGTATGTTCAATGTTTTAAATTTTCGATTAATAGGGTTCGATATTAGAACACTCAAAATTTTGAAAGTTCGGTGTTCTAATATAGACCTGCTATAGACAGAGTTAGACAAGGGAAAACATTTTTTATGAGGCAAGGAAACTTGGTAGTTGAACAAAGAACCAATGAATCTAGCCGAGCTATTGAGAATAGGATAGTAATACCATTTTCTAATAATAATAAAATGATACACAACATAATTAAGAAAAATTGGACAATATTAACTATTGATGAAAAGATTACTGGGATAGTAGGAACCACACCGAAGTATTCATATAAGAATACTAAATCCCTTAAGCGATTACTATGTTATCAGGATGATAATAACAGGAATAACAATAGACCTCAGTCAGATAGGAAAGGCACGTTTCCGTGTCGTAATTGTAACCACTGCATGTATATGGCTAGTACTAATGTCTACAGACATCCAAATACAGGAAAAGAGTATGTTTTTAATTACTATGCTGATTGTAAATCTAGGGATTTAATATATTTGGCTAAGTGTACAAAATGTTGTGCATTTTACATAAGGAAAACCAACAGACGGTAAAGAGAACGAGTAAGAGACCATTTATATGCGGTCAGTAAGGAAGATGAGAATAATGCTCTTGCCAAACATGTTATTAACAATGGTCCTTCCCATAGATTCACATTCTTAGTAGGTGAATTAGCTAACAGGAATATGAGCTCATGTAATTTGAAGAATTATACTGAGAACTTACAAGTAAAATGGATTATCAGGTTATAAGACGATAAAGGCAGTGGTCTTAATGACAGGATCTCTTGAAAGTCTTTGCTAATTGATAGACCCTTAAAACATTAAGTAGTATTGATACTTTTTTTTACATATCTTTTTAATATAAGTGCATGTGTACACAAATTTTACAGTAGCAAATATACATGTATATATTTCCTGCTTATATATTTTGCACATACAGATATATATATATTTTTTTATATATTCCTTTTTAGCGATGTGATATTTATGTGAAGCAATACCTAACATTATTTTTTATACACATTCTTGTAAGTTATTTCTTTGAAAAGTTTTTTTTTTGTAGAGAAAGTTTATTTAGATCCATATAGTAAATGCTGCCATCCAATGGGCTCTAGGAAGTATTACATTTGCTTCAGTGTCAATATAGTTATAGGTACTTGTTTATTTATTCATGGTAGCATATAGTTTTATATTTTGCTCTAAATTATGTAAAATTTAATCCTATGAAAGCACTTTGAAGAAATATGACATTTAGATTGGAACTATTATGGTTTTAATTAATGGATTATTTAAATTTTATTATTTGATTTACTGCACTTGTTATACAGTGATTTTCAGCCAATAAGAAAAGAGTTGCCTTAATGAGCTTTTGTATTTAAATGGGTACCACAGTTACCTCCAATAAGTCTGATGAAGCGTTCATTGTGAAAAGTGAAGGCTCTTCCTTGGTTGATTATTTTTATGGATTTGTAAATAGAGTGTTCTTCAGCGTTTCGGTGTCGCCTCAAAGGTTTTTCTGGATTTTATCACTTTCTTCGTTGGGGCACTTCATCCTCCGACAGTTCTTCTCTTTTTTGGAATATTACTGTTTATAGACTTCGGAGGTCTTTGAGGTTTGGGAAGATTACTTTTTAATGCCTCAGCATAGGTTGGTCTGTGTGTGTGGACATTGTGTGGTATTTGCAGTGTGTGTGCTCCAGACAACCTTGTTTATTTACAAGACTTTTGCCTGTAGTGAAATTGTGTATGTGCATCTCTCACATACTCTGTTTGCTTTTTTAAGGATTAAATGGTTGCTTGTGAAAATTAGACAATTATTACATTGTCTCAGGATGCCTATAATTACCAAGCTGGCAATGGCCATTTGTAAATCGCATATCCATGTTGTCCAGACCTGTATTTGGGTGGTCTACTGTATGTGGTGGACTAGGTTATACAGAAGTCTCCTTGGGTGGTCTCAGGGGTTTGAAACTACACTAGGTTGGATTGTGCTAAGATTTGATAAGGGTGCTTTTTAATGTGCAAACTACCTACTCCAAGCTTCTCTCCCCATAATGGCTTTTTTTAACACAAGAAACATCTTTATTGAATTATCACTTATGATACAGGCAATCATACATTTATCTAAATGAATACAAACCATATTGACATTTTCAGTTGCAAAAATTATACATCAGATATAAACTTCTATACAGACATTGTAAATTGACCATTACATAACTCATTCAATTCCTGACTTCCCTTACACATCATTCCTCCTCCAAAACATTATTACACATAAATTGTTCTGACAATTCCCTTTTCTTCTATATAATTTGATCCAACCCTTTTCTAAAGATCCCACTTAATCTCTGTTACAATATTCACTACTTCTAGTATGGTTGGTTAAGACTTTGATTTCCATTTTCTAGTAATTGTTTTTTGGCAGCCAACATAATTAAACTCAGCAAGGCCTTACTATGTCTAGGCAATTCTGATTCTTTATCACAGCTCAAAAAAAAAATCAATTCCTTAGTTACACCAATTTGTGAAACCAGTATTTCTGACAGGGCAGTTTGCAGAAGAATTTTAAGGCTGCCAACTCATTACACTCCCAAAAATATGTCCCCATTTACCTCTTTCTTCACATCTCCAATGCTGGCAATCTACCTGAAGAAAAATTATCTGGAGTCTGCTTGGGGTACAAAATACGTTGGCTTAGTTCTTAGAATACTTTCTGCTACTTTATGAATATCATATTCTGTATGGTTACTATTACTCTCTTTAAGGGTCTGCATTCAAAATTCCAGTTTCTCCTTATTTCTTGAGCTTCCCCTCTGTTTCATTATCACCCCTTTCCACTTTAATTATAACTTTCTGCTTGTGCTATGTGTAGGACCCTTAACCGTATAGCTCTGAAATACCACTTCAAATCAAGTAATCCCAAACCAATTTGTTGGAAGGATCAACTTTTCCCCCTTGATTCTTGCCCTCTTTTCCTCCCCGATAAAATCCTCCAACTCTTTATTAATTGCTATCCACAGCTCCTCTGGTTGACCTGTGTCTAAAACTATATCTGACTTGTGTATAAAACTAAAATAACTAAAAACAGTTTCACTGCTTTTTTCTTGCTATCTGTATCCATAAAAGAGAGCTTCCAGTTTTTCAAGTTTTGTGTTAGCTTTTGCTTAGTCTTTTCCCACATATCCTTAGGTGCCACAACAAAATCCTTTTCAACCCACCCCCAAACCACTTTATTTTATCACGTCCCCATAAATATGGGTTTTGCTGAACAAATTATTGTCTGGGTATGTAGCTTACAGCTATTGCCTTTGTTTTATCTTCATTAATTTTGCATCCCAAAAAGACTTGAAATTGCCTCAAAATGTTCCACAACACTGAAATATCCAAAAGCAATGGAAATCAAAATCTGAACCAACTGTATTAGAAGTAGTGAATATAGTAACAGAGATAAAACAACTGGAACTGAGATCTTTAGAAAAAGGTAGGAGCAAACTACATAGGAAAAAATGGGAACAATACATACAGAGGAGGAATGATGTTTCAAAGGTCGGACCTAAATGAGCTATGTAATGTTTGACTGAAAACGATTGGGTAGATTATAACCAATGTATAATGTTTGTAGGTGGGAGTGTGTCAGTATGGTTTGTGATGTAAAATACTTGCAACTAGGATTGTGTCGGTGTGGTTTGTTTTCATGTTTATAAATGTAAGATTGCTTATGTCGTAAGTGATGGTTTAATAAAGATGTTTCTTGTTTAAAAAAAAACAATGAAATATCCTTTCCTGGTTTTATCAGGTAAAGATAATATCATCTGCAAATAGAGACAGCTTTTCTTGATTAACATATCAATTATATCCTTGAATTTCTGAGCACCTTAGTTTCTTTGTGAATGGTTCTAAATATAACACAAAGGAGAAAGAGGGCACACCTGCCTGGTTCCTCTGTTCAAATAGAACTTATCAGAGATGACCCCACACACACACAGTTATTTTTGCCTCCAATCCTTCATCTATCGTCCTAATTAACCTTATTATTGTGTCAAGAAATGCATATGCTTCCATTGCACTACTCTCAAAATCCCAGCTTACTCTGTCAAATTCTTTCCTTGCATCAAGACCCACCAACAACAGTGGTATTTTCTTAAATTCTGCTTCCCTCTGGATCATCATTGCTCTGTTAATGTTGTCAAATGTTTGCCTTTCCTCCACAAAACTACATTGATCCATATCTATCAATTTTGGCATCACCTTTGCCATTCATAGGAACAGAGGAGATTACTAGGCTATCGACCCAGAGGTCATTTTAAGCCAAGCCATTTCATCCCAATGTAATACCATGGAAATGCTAATCAGTACCCAACATTGCATATAGTGATGGAATACCCATGTCCATGAGGATTGTGGGTGTTATCACCGGTAAGAATTTGCAGTGTCCCATCCACTCATCTAGGTTCCTCTTGAACGGTGTCATAGAGGTGCTCTGTTTCACATGAATTGGTAACCTATTCCAAAGATGCAGCAGTTGCTGGGAAATAAATCTGTCTCTCCATCATAGGTTCATAGGTTGGTACTAGGCTATCAGCCCTAGGGCCTATACAAGCCTAGCCATAACAATTCCCTGGATATTTCTTCCCACAATATTTACTTCCCTGGGCTCCTGCTTGTTTAAGTTGCAGGCCATATTTAGGTCCCTAGAATGGGCAGCCCTAGTCCCGGTTGATTTACTGATATGCAGCAAGTTCATGAGGTTTGGGTCTTGGATTGCTCTCTAGGCCAGGCATAAGTCTCCCCTAAGAAGTCTATACAATACAGCGTATAGTGACAGGGACTTTAGTTGGCCTGTGTAAGGCACATGCTGGAGCACCTTGATCTTCTTTCTTAGAAACCTCTGAGGTCTCTCCGGTTGCTGCAGGTGCTTTGTACGGTACATGCCAAATGGGGTGTTATACTCAATTATTGCCTGGATTAGTGCTGAGTATAGAGGGGTTACAATCTCTTCTGTTCTCAAGGTGATGCCTTTACTAATCAAATGTGCTACCTGGAAAGCCTTCCTTACTAAGGTAGACACATGGTGGTTGTAGTTAATGTTGTAGTAAACTTGTGATTTCAGGTCCCTTACCACTTCTTGGGTACTTAGGGCATCGTTGTTGATTTGATAGTGTGAAAGGATATTGTTTGTGCCAAAGGGAATGATGATGTACTCCTTTGCATTTAGTTGGAGACTGTGACTAACACTCCAGTCACTGGTCTGCGTGAGACCCTCCTGGACTATACTGACATCATTTGGGGATTCAGTGATTGCACCTAGTTTGGAATCATCTGCAAACTTGGTCAGCCACAACCTCTTAGTTTTGACCTGAATATCTGAGAAGTATATACCAAACAATAGGGGGCCCAACACTGATCCCTATGGCACCGCACTGGTAACAGATCTGCTGGATGATGTGGAGTCACCCACCTTGAGTGTGTGTGCCTGGTTTGTTCACCAGTTGGCAAGCCATCTTACAATGAAGGGGGTTACATTCAGTTTGCTAAGTTTATCGGCAATGCATAAATGTGTGATTGTGTCAAAACCCTTTGCCAAATCAAGGTATGCTGTGTGCACAGATTTGCCCTCTTCAATAGCCCTGGCCACATTATCAAAGAATTCCACCAGATTTAACAGCCTTTATAGACATAAATATTTTATAATCATAGTTTAAATTCAAAATGGGCCTGTATGAAGCTGGATCTGATGTATCTTTACCCTTTTTAGTATTACATCTACTACCACTTTCCTCCAGGACGTTGGTACTTCTCCACCTCTTAAAATACTGTTAAACAAAACCTTCCAGATCTTTAGCATCTTCCTAGCTTCCAGACTTCCACAGGAATGCTTTCTATTCCTGTAGACTTTCCTGTAGATTGGTTATACATCACCATTTTATCTCATCTTCTCCTATCCTGTTAACAACAGAGCCTTATCTACGTCTAACCTTGGCATACATAATTCTTCCATAAACATTTCCATTTGTACTTTTTTTTTGATTACCACATTTCTCTGCTTTATACAGATTTTCATAAAATTTCCAAAGTATTTCTAATACCTGTACAGGATCTCAGGTTATTTTCCTTGTTATAGGCTCCCCAAACTTGGCAACAACCCTTTCTACTTTGTGTTGTCTGAGCCGTTGTGCTTAAATCTTTTGTGCTCCGGTGTTATTATCAAAAAACAGTTGCTTAACAGCAGTCTTTCTAAACTCATGCATACTATTAAGGGAGATCCTTATTTTCTCTTTAGCACTGTGCAGTTGTGTCTCTTCTTGTTCTGCGAGATGCCTCCATTCTGCAATACTTTAATCTTTGTCAGCCCTTCTAAATAATTATTGTAGCTTCCTAACTATTTTTCTTTTTCTTTTATTTCTACCCTATTTTTAAATTCCACTTTCATTTTATCCCACTCCCTAGCTATATTTTCTGAAGAAAATGTTATCTTCCCTAATAACTCACAAATAATTTCCATTACCCATTCCTTAAATTCCTCTCTGATTAACAGATAGGTGGGGAAGCACCAGTGTCTCATTTTTATTTTATTACCCTGCATTTTTATTTTAGTTATTATTGGCACATGATTTTCATAATGGCTTTGTTTTAGTCACACTAAATTACAGGTTTCAGTTCTAAGGGAAGTTTTATAGATAAAATGTACATTCTGGGTATTTGTGTCTGTACAGGGCATTGATAACCTCTTGATGTAATAGCACCGAGAAAGATTGCTTGTAAGTGTAATGTTACAGCAAAACAATATACCTGACAAGGCAATTTCAAGTATTAGGGACACTTAGAATGATTTAAAGGCAAAATCAATAAAGCATTAGCACTCTAAACAGTTAACTGTAGTGAAAAACAGTAAAATAAATTATTATTTTCCCCTCAGAGAGTGGCTAGGGTGCCAAGCAGATGGGATCTCTGGAAAAATGTGTAGGAGACAATTTGTACTAAGGGAGGTTTAATCAAGTGCAATACTGGTTTCCTGGGTGGGCAAGTGAACAGGCTTGGCAGAATCAGTGGGGAATGAAGACCCTGTTGAGCCTGACTCTAGTCTGGTACTGTGAAGAGACATGAGTTGTGTAGAATACATGGGAGGCCTTGGCCGCAGTTGAAAACCAATACACTTACCCGGTGAGGTAGGGGGGTGAGTCCCACTGGGGCTCTTGCTTCTGGCTCCAAGTGCCCTGGCACGAACCAGTCCGGGGACAATGTCAGGTGGGGAGTTTGACTGGAGTGGTACACCTGTCAAAGAGCAATGCAGGTGTTCTAAGGCAAGATCAGGGAGGACAGAAATCTCCCATAGAGCAGAAGGGCAAAAACTTGCTTGATTTTGATTTTCAGTAGGAATACAAACTGTGAAAGTAGGGCCTTCATGATCCTTCTGGCTTGTTTGGGGTTTTAAGCTGGAGGTATCAGAAAAGTCAGCATAGGGATGACTGGATTGTGGTGGCCAAATGTTCATAGCAATCCCTTTACTAGGGAAAAAATGTGCATTGAACCTTAGTTGCCAAAGGGAACTAATTTGGCAACTAAGGTTTAATGCACATTTTTTTCCTTGGGCTGAATGGTAATTTGTCTATTAAATGTATTTTAATGTTGAAATCATGTTTTAGATGAATGTACTATAGTGTTAATTAATTGTATTCATCTTTTAGCGTGATTAAAACTTGTTGTATGACTTTAGAAGTTTAGATTTTTAATGATAATGTGAAATTTTCTGTGCTCATTTAAGAGTGAATTAAATATGTGATTAAGTAATGTTTTAATTGATGTTTTTGGAGGGATATATAAAGGACTTGTAATTATTGATTTGTCTGATGAAGTTTGCTTATGAAGTAAATGAAAGCGCTTAATTTATCTATAGCTGGTCTAGTGTTTTTTTTTTTGTTTTTTTGGATTTTAGTAATTTTGATTCTGAAAAGGAAACAAATAATTGTTCAGATTTCCATGAATTTTTGGTTCTGTGAAGATAGAAAAGTAATTGTGGACATCCAATAGGTATAACATATATTCTATTTTATTTGAGAAACTTGGAAAGAAGACCAGAAGGTTGATAACTTGATTAATATTGGATTCTGACACCACCTTAGGTAGAAAGGAAGGAATGGTCCATATAAAAGCCCTATCCTTGTCAAAAATCAAATAATGAGGTTTAGATGACAGAGCCTGTAATTCCAACACTCTTCTAGCAGAAAAGTAATAGCAACCAAGATGATAGTTTTCCAGGTCAAAAATTTTAGTTCATACTTAGCTGATGGTTCAAAATGGGGGTTGAGGTAAGGTCTGAAAAACAATATTTAAATCCCAAGGAGGCATAGGGCCCTTTAACAGATATCTAAGCAGATATGTTCCTCTAAGAATGGCTTTGCAAAGTTTGGAAAATGCTAAAGTTGAATTATTTACTCCTACATGAAAATTAGAAATGGCTGATAATTGTGCTCTTACAGTTGATAAGCTAACTGCTGCATTGAAAATCATAGCAAAAAAGTCAAGAACCTTAGAAATCAGAGCAGAAACGGGATTTTTGTCCCCAAAATACAAATATTGTTAATTTATTTTTGTAAACTTTTCTAGTGGAAGCTTTGTGGGATGATGAAAGGATGTGATGGACAGGTGAAGACAGCCTGCATTGTCTAGTGATTAATAGAACTGGAGAAACCATGTGATCAACTTGAGGCCTGAAATGTCTGGATGAGTCATATCTGTGATGTGAGGCAGCAGACCTGGAGATGGATCCAGAATCCAAGGTGAGTGTACAAGATGTGGCCAAATGAAGGGAAACCAATGAGTTCAGTAAAGAGCAATGAGGATAACTGTGCTCTTTAATCAAGATGGTTTCTGGAGAAATGTGGGAATGAGGGGTATTGGAGAGTAAGCATAAAGGAGTCCAGAGGGCCAAACTGAAGTAGAGTATTTCTCAGGGGCTCCCCCACTGGGGGGATCAGGGCAAAGAACCTGTTCCACTTCTTGTTGAGGGGAGATGCAAAGAGATCACAGCATTCTTGGACTCATCAATTGAAAATCCTCTCCACCACCTGCATTTTGAGACACCACTTATGAGGCATCTGATTAGAACTGCTTAATTTGTCTGCAATTACGATGGACTTTCCCGGGATGTGCATTGCTTTCAGAAAGGAATTGGATGAGATCACCCATTGCATTACTCTCATAGCTTCTCAACAAACAGGGTAAGATCTGGTTCCGCCTTCTTTGTTGATGTACCAGACTACTGACATTATCTGTCAGAATCACAAGTCCCAGTTGGGAGAGTGTCTTGGAAGGCCATCAGTGCTAGGAAGACCGCTCTCATTTCCAGACATAGATATGTATGTTAGCATCTTTAGAGGAGCATGTGCCTCAGACCATCCTTCCTAAAAACTGCCCTCCACCCGATCTGAGGGATGTCTGTGGTCACTGTGGCCTTAGGTTGAGGGAGAACAAAGGGACATCCTTCTTGTATTTGAATGGAATGAGTCCATCACAGAAGGTAATTTTTGCAGACTTGACTGGATAATGGTTGTTGGAGAACAGACCACTGAGTTGCAAGGGTCTATTAAAGGATCCTCATATGGTACCTTGCCAAAGTTACAAGAAGGATGGCTGCTGACATGGATCCCAATGCTTGCAGAATCAGATGAGCTGAAAGAGAACTTTGAATGACCTTTTTGATGTGCAAATGAATTGTTTGAATCCAGGACAGAGAGAGAAGGTATTTGAGTGACTGTATTGAAATGACCACTGATGAATTCCAATATCTGAGGTGACTTGTGTTGAGATTTGTTGTAATTGATAGAGATCCCCAGACAAGAGCATAACTGGAGTAAGTAGTCCCGAGCTTGAATTAGATGATGCCTGATCAGAGCAGTTATGTGCTTGTCTAGATATGGAAACACCCAGAATCCCTGCAGTTTCAGGTGAACTGTAACTACTGCTATACACTTGGTAAACACTCTGGGGACTGTGCTGAGGCCAAAGGGCAGTGGTCTGAATTGGCAATGACTGTCTCCCAGCCAGAAGAGTAGTTATCTCCTGGACCGTCTGTTCATTTTTATATGATAGTACAAATATTGAAGATCTGTCAAGCACATCCTGCCGTACTTGTGCAGAAAAGGAAGAATAGATTGAACCATGACCACCTGTAACTTTGTATACTGAACTGATAGATTTAGTTTGCTGAGACTGGTCTCCAGTCTCCTGTCTTCTTTGGCATTAAAAAGAACCTTGAATAAGTTTTAGATTCTTTCTGGTCTGGGGGGGACCTCTTGAATCACTCTTTTTTTCTACCAGCTTGTTAATTTTGAGTGATGCTGCTTCCCCCTGATTGGGTGGAACATTGGGGATTTTGTTTGATACTAACAGGGGTGGACGGGAAACCGGTATTATATAACCTCTTGATATTATCCTCCACACCCATGTATATTTTGTAAATTCTAGCCAGGCTCTCTGGTACAGAGATAGATGACTCCCGACTGCCTCCAGAGATGGACAGCTGGGCCTCCTTTAAGGAATGCTGATAGGATCTGCCAGAGAAAGTATCCCTAGATCCCTGGTTATGAGGACCACCAGATGTCTTCCATTAGAGTTCCCCCCTCTGCCCCTGAGGAAACTGTCTCCATGTGGATCTTGAAAGGGACCATGGGATTTTTTGAACCACATTTTCCATCTGCCTCTTGGTTCCTAGAAAAGATCCATTGAGGGGTCGAAAAACATATGGCCACAGCAGACAGTATTTTTCCTTCTTGCTCACGCTTAGAGAGTATATCTTTCACTTTGGGGACAAATAAAGAACTTCTGTCAAAGGAAGCACTGATGAAGGAAGATTTGAAGGACACTGCAAAGTCACACAAGCGCATCCAGTTCTAGGTTCATAGGTATTTACTAGGCTAAGATGAAAAGTGCCTTTTTAACACAAGCCATGCATCCCAAATCTCTGACAAGTTGTGGTACCCTTGATAAGTGTAAGCAGCGGCTTGGAAAATAAAATATTTACAAGCAGGGGCCTGGGAGATGAACCATTCACAGGCTGCCAGTATCCATTAGAGACATAGGTGCCAAACCATCCTGTTATCCAAGTTACACTTGAACTAGGATAGGGAGGAGCTCTGTTTCACATGGATGGGAAGCTTGTTCCAGAGACAGGGCACTCTCTGGGATACATACTTCTCCAGCAGGTCCTATTTATATCACAGGCAATGTTTAAGTCTTTAGAATGGGTAATTCTGGTGCTGTTTGTTTTTGCAGGAGGTCCATCACAGTGGGGTCTGATGATGCCCTGTATGCCAGGCATAGATATCCCCTCAGCAGCCCAGAGGAGACAGAATACAGGGATAGGGCCTTGAGGCAGTCTGTGTAGGACATTTTACTTATGCCCTATATTCTTTTAGTGAGACCCTCTGTGGATGTTCCATTTGTTGGATATGCCTGGTCTGGTACATACCAAAGGGGGCACTGTACCCAATGATAAGTCTGATGAATGCAGAATACAGTGGAACAATGACTTCTTTGGACCTAGATTCCATACCTTTGTTTATACATTGTGAAACATAGAATGATTTCCTCACTACTGTAGACACGTGATGGTCAAAGCCTAGATTACAATCTATGTGTGTCCCTAAGTCCTTGACTACTGGGTCAGCTCTAAGGGCTGTGTTGTCAATATTATAGTTACCAGAGTGGATGACTTACTGAGGGATGCTATTATGCATTCCTTGGCATTTAGTTTTAGTCCATGGCTCTGACACCAGTTATTTGTCTGTGTCAGCCATTCCTAGAGAACATTTGTGTTGGTGTTGGTTTGAATGACAGCTCCTAATTTTCAATCTGTAAATTTAGTCAGCCAGAGACCATTGACATTGGACTTGACTTCAGAGAAGTAAATGCCAAAAAGAGTGGTCCATGGACTGATCCCAGAGGGACTCCATTTGTGACTGGCCTCTTTGTAGAAATGGACTCCCCAATTTTAACTTCGTAGGTCCTGTCTTTGACTCAGTTGGCTATCCTCCAGGTGACATATGAGTTTGTACCTAATTTCTTGAGTTTGTCAACAATGCCCAATTGGGGTTTTCAGTCAAATGCCTTGGCCAGGTCACAATAGGCAGTGTGAACAATTTTGCCCTCACCCATTCCTTTGGTGACCTACTCAAAGAGATCCACCAGGTTGCGTAGGCATGACCTGCCACTGTTGAAACCAAACTGGGTTGGGTCCAGTGTCTGGAGGTTTACTATATCATTATTGTTTTTTTATTTTTTTTATAAACAAGAAACATCTTTATTAAACTACCATGTATGGCATAGGCAATCATACATTTATATAAATGAAAAACAACAGCGACACAATCTCAGTTGCTAACATTATACATTCCCAACTGTGCTGACACAACTGTAGCTGCAAACATTGTACATCACTTTTAATATATCCAGTCATCATCAGTCAACCAGTAAATAGCTTATTCAAATCCTGCCTTCTTTTAAACCTCATTCCTCCTCTGCATGTAATAATCCCACATTTCCCATTGTTTTCCTATGCAATTTGCTCCTACCCTTTTCTAAAGATCCCAATTCCATTTGTTTTATCTCTGTTACTATATTCGCTACTTCTAATAAAGTTGGTTTAGACTTTGATTTCCATTTTCTAGTAATTGCTTTTTGGCAGCCATTATAATTAGACTCATCAAGGCATTACTATGTCTAGACAATTCCGATTCTGTATCACAGCTCAAAAAAATAATTTCCCTAGTTACTCCAATTTGCTCACCCAGCATCTCTGACAGAGTAGTGTGCAGGGAATCTTTAAAGTATGCCAACTCATTACACTCCCAGAAAATATGTCCCCAGTTACCTTTTTCTTCCCCATCACACCTCCAACATTTGGAAAAAATTCTTTGTCGTCTACTTGGGGTATACAAATACCTACATAAACACTTCCAAGCAAAGATCCTAAATCGTCTAGATTGTACTGCATATTTGGGAGACATATGTGTACCCCTGCATTGTTTCTTTGTGAAATGCTTATTCAGTGTCTCTTCCCAATCCTTCCTAACTGCCCCTGATTGATTCTTATAGTTATCATGCAATATTTTATATGATCTATCAATTATTCCTTTTTTAACATCAACTTCTGTTTTAGATTCTACTAAAAACTCTACCAGTGCTGATCTTTTGTTTAGGGCCCACCTATTTCTTTCTCTTTGCCTGTACCCTGATATCATTCCTTGATAGGGAAGGCAATCTCTAACATACAGTCCAAATAAGTTCTTGGCATCTTCCTATTCTATTACCCTTTCCTCGCCAGCTATTTACTCCTAATACCTTGGTACCTTTGCCAGTTTTCTCCAGTATATTCCAGCCACCTCTTGCCTATTGTCTGTATCCTTAATTGCAGTCATCCCTATCAGCAGAATCTCCTTTCTCCATTCCTTGTTGGCTTAGTTCTTAGGATACTTTCTGCTACTTTATAAATATAATATTCTGTATGATTATTGTTGTTCTTAAAGGTCTGCATTCAAAATCTCAGTCTCTCCTTGTTTCTTGAGCTTCCCCCTGTTTCACCATCATTTATTTCCACTTTGAATTATAGTTTTCTGTTTGTGCTATGTATAGGAGCCTTAAATGTGTTGCTCTGAAATACCCATTCAATTTGGGTAATCCCAATCTGTCCTGTTCTATAGGAATCAATAGCTTATCCCACTTGATTCTTGCCGTCTTCCCCTCCCAGATAAAATCCTTAAGTTTTTTATTAATTGCTATCAACAACTTCTCCTCTGGTTGATAAAAATATGCCTCACCTGTGTATAAAGCTGAAGGAACTAAAACTATGTTAACTGCTTGTTATCTTACTATTGATATCCATATAACAGAGCTTCCATTTTCTCATTTTTTATTATCTTTTGTTTAGTCTCTTCCCACATATCTTTAGGTGCCACACTGGGAGCATTTTTAATCCATACTCCTAAGCATTCATTTTATCATGTCCCCATAAGTATGGACACTGTTGAACCAATTCATGTGTGGGTACATAATTTACCACTATTGCTTTTGTTTTAGCTTCATTAATGTTGTATCTGAAAAGGTCTGAAACTGTCTCAATATGTTCCATAGCACTATAATGTCACTTTCTATTATTGTCAGGTATAAAATAATATCATCTGCAAATAGAGCCATCTTTTCTTGACTACCATACCAATTATATCCTTGAATTTCTGAGCCTCTTATTTTGTTTGCCAGTGGTTGTAAATATAATGCAAAAAAGAGGGGGGGGGGGACACCCCTGCCTGGTTCCTCTGCTCAAGCAGAAACTATCAGAGAGGACCCCACCCACTTTAATTGTTGCCTGTGATCCCTCATATAGCCTTCTAATCAACCTTATAACTTTATCAGGGAATCCAAATGCTTCCATCACTCTGCTTACAAAGACCCAGCTTACTCTGTCAAATGCTTTCTCTGCATCAAAACCCACCAAGAACAGTGATATTTTCTTACATTCTGCTTCCCTCTGGATGTCCACTGTTCTGCTAATGTTATCAAATGTTTGCCTCCCCTCCACAAAGCCCTATTGATCCATATCTATCAATTTTGGCACCATTTCTGCCATTCTTCCATCCATTATAGACATAAATACTTTATAATCATGATTTAGTATTGAAATGGGCTTGTACAAAGCTGGATCTACTGGATCTTTAGCATGTTTAGGTATTATAGCTATTACTACTTTCTTCCAGGATGTTGGTAGTTCTCCTCCTCTTAAAAATTGTTAAACAAAACCTTCCAGACCTTTATCAGTTTTTTTCCTCCTAGCTTCCAAACTTCCACAGGAATACCATCCATTCCTGGGGACTTTCCTGTAGATTGGTTATATATCACCATTTTATCTCATCTTCTCCTAGCCTAACTGTTAGTAATTGAGCCTCCTCTACCTCTAACCTTGGCATTTTTAATTATTCCATAAATATCTCCATTTGTACCTTTCCTTGATTACCATATATATCTGCTTTATATAGACTTTCACAGAATTTCCAAAATACTTCTAGTAGCTCTACAGGATCTCTTGTTATCTTCCTTGTTATAGGCTCTATATATTTCCACCCTATTTTTAAATTCCACTTTAATTTTATCCCACTCCCTAGCTATATTTTCAAAAGAAATTTCTATCTTCTCTAATAGCTCCTGAATAATTTCCACTACCCATTCCTTAAATTCCTCTCTTTTCAACAGATAGATGGAAAAGTCCCAGTATCTCATGTTTATTTCATTACCCTGTGTTTTTAATTTAGTTATTATTGGTTTATGATCTGAAATAGTTATTGGGTACATATCAAGACCTTCAATTAAATGCACATGTTCCTGTGAAATGTAAATTCTGTCTAGCCTAGCTCAGTTTTTGTATCTTGGGGAATAATATGTACATTTATTCCAAACTCATAGCAATGAATTTACATAGTCCATCCCAAATATTTTCATAAATGTCTTTAAAAGTCTACTCTCTTTGGTTATATTTTCCCTTCTAGGCCTCCCAGACACATCTTCAGTGTTGCAAATCAAATTCCAGTCCCTACCAATAAGTAATAATCCTTGCTGAAAGATGATTATTTCTCACAGAATTTTCTTAAGCTCCATTATAGCAGTTTTCAGTGGAATATAAATACATGCTATTGCAATCCTCCTCCCTTGACAGTAACTGCTTAGTACTACAAATTTACCATTATTGTCTTTTTTATTGTCTTCTATTACTATTAGAGCTCCTCAAGCAATTAATATAAGTACTGCTTTCTTCCTTTGCCCCAGTTATTCTGCTGAATAACCATCCTGAAAACCTTTATTTATTAAATTCACATGTTCAGTTCTTTTCAAGTGTGCTTCCTGTAGCATAGCTATTTGAACTCTACATCTTTTAATATAGTTCGCTACTCTTTCTTTTTTTGTATTTACCTATGATCGACAATGTTTAAATACATTACAGAAATAATCATATTCTTGAGGGATTATTATTCACACCTTTTATGTATAACAGCTTTTTTGTTAACTGTGTCTAGTTCCAGCTTTTGTGTTACGTGCATGCACTGTTTGGCAGGTTAATCTTTTATACAACTGTTTCATGTCATCTCTATTTGAGTCTATGTCACATCTTGCAGAACTTTTTGTTTTATTGAAAACCCTCAAACAAAAATATACACATAACACCAATACCCTCCTAAAACCAATCAACTTAATAATAACACACAAAACTATGTACATCTTCAAATATTGACATTTTACCCTCCTAATAGGAACAAATGTTCTAAACTGACAGCCATACCCACAGATGTGAGCTAAACTAAAAGAAAGATTATCCATGCTAAGATGTATGGTAGAGACTCTGATTCTATTAAGTGCTGTCTTATTTTGCCTTATCTTTATATCTCTCTCAGCTGGAAGAACACTTAAATGCTTTCAGAAAACATTTTCTCCAAGCCATTTCTCTTTTATCAGATTGTCTGCTAGAGACATGAGAAACAGATACAAAATTGTTTACTAGAAAGAAAAGCCTTATAACATTTGATATTCTCTTTCATTTACTTGCTTTCTCTTAAAATTTGTCACTATATAACGCTGATAGCCTTAACCCAGACATTCCATATATGCAAGAATGAGACAAAGCTGAACAAGGAGAAAAAAACAGGAGAAGGCAGAACGAAAAAAAAAAAAAAGAAAAATAACAGGAGCACCTATTTACATTAGTATTCCCATTGCACTAAAATAACTGAAAAAAGCATGCAAAAAATCATGAACTATTTAAATAGTACTAGTAAGAAAAATGTTTTTACTTGCAGTTAACTTTCTCCCCCTTCTCTTCCCCTCTTCTGAGTATTTTTCTGAACATTAATAACATGAAATAGTGCATATGCTTTAGAGTTCCATGCAAGTTTAACATAGTCAAATATTTCCAGATTTTCTTGTTTATTTATTTTATTTAACATTGTTTACCAGGATAGTCAGACTGAACCATTTGCCCATTTTCAGTGGAGGCCCAATTTTTACTATATTATTATTGATCATTTCCATGATAATTTTTCAATGGGTTTGCATATAAGGCTAGTGAGACTTATGGGTCTGTAGTTTCCAGGATCTGTAGATGGCCCAATTTTGTGCAGAGGGATGACTGTTGCTGTTCTCCACTCATAAGGCACAAAGCCTGTTTGGAGATTATAATTAAATAGCAATTCCAGAGGGCCTGATAGGTCATGTTTCATTCTATTTAGAAGGTATCCTAATATACTGTCTGAGCCCATTGATGCAGTGTTCTTGGCCCTAGAGAGAGAGCATGAAAGACTTATTCCCTACTGATAGCAGGGAGAGTTATATTTGATGGTATTTCCAGAGGGAAGTTTGGAGAGGGGAGGTTACAGCTGGAGCTGAGTTTGCCAGCCAGTAGGTTTTCTATGCCTTCTGGCTCAGTATAGGTGGCTCCATTTACAATGAGCTCTGCACAGAATTGTGTATTGCTTTTGAGGCTGCAGACATAGCTAAAGAATGCCATGTAGTTGTCCTTGGTCTGGGAGGCCAAATTTACCTCAAGTTTGGCTTTGGTAGACTTTGTTTGTCTTCTGATTTGTTTGCTCAGTTTGAGGAGAGTGCTTTTATCCTGCTGGGTGCTGCACTTCATATTTTTTGCCATGATTTTCTTCTTTCTGTTATACAGCCTGTTGGTTTTGTGATTCCACCAGGGTGGTTTGATTTTTGAGTTAGTTCTGTACTTTTTCCTGGTGGAGACAGCTGCCTCTAGGCAGCTATTAACATGCTTGTATAGGTTTTCTATGAACTGTTCTGCACAGGCAGCAGCATTCTAAAGGTTTATGGGAACTTCAGATGTTGACAGGTTATCACTTAAAAGCAGGAAGTTAGTCTTAGAGTTGTTCCTGAATATTCCAGGGTTAGCTGGGGGTCCAGGATTTATTTTTACTTCAAAGAAGATCATTTTATGCTCTGACTTTACCAGAAAAGACATTACACTAGGGGGTGTGCAGCACTCTCCCATATTAGTGAGAATCAGATCCAGTATGGTTGCAACCTCAAACTAAGACAAACAGAAAGAAATAAGCTTAAATAACCAACAATACGACTGCAGTTCTGACTTACTGTCATTGCTCCACAAAATAGAATAAATAAAATAAACTTCACAGCTCCCAAACAAACACAAGAATCGAAAATATGCTCAAAAAGACTTGATTTTAACATTTTTGTCTTTATTATATAAAACCTTCATCAAAAACAAACAGTAATACTACAATTCTGTCTTTTAAGTTCAAGTAACATATACGTCACAGCCGAGCCCCTAAATTTAACCAATAGAATTCCAATACCATCATTCATTCGTGTAATTCTTAAAAGCATATGCACTCCTTACGATAAAAACACAAATCATGAATCAAAACAGTTGTAAGCATTATATTTAAAAAGTTAAATTATTAAAACTTATTTCTTAATCAATTACTTTAATTTTAAAGGGGGGTTTATTCATATCTGATCATTCAGGCCCAGTCATACTTCTGCATTTAAAAACAATTGCCAATATAACTCCTGCGTCTCTAAATTTATGGCTGTGACGTATCTGTTACTTGAACTTAAAAGACAGAATTGTATTACTGTTTGTTTCTGATGAAGTTTTTATATAATAAAGATGAAAGCACTAAAGTTAAGTCCTTTTGAACATATTTTTGATTCTTGTCTTTGTCTGGGAGCCGTGAAGTTACTTTATTTATTCTATTTTGTGGAGTGACGAGAGTGACTTGGAACTGAAGTCGTAGTGCCAGTATGGTTGCCCCCCTGGTTGGTGTACTGACAATCTGGTCCAGGGAGTTTGTGTTTACAAATCCAAGAATCTCTGTGCCTGCATGTTTGGTGTTGTATAGGATTCCCAGTTAATAGTGGGGTAATTAAAGTTAAGAATAGATGAAGCAACACTGAGTTGTGAAAGCGCTCACCTACTGTTCTTTTCTAAATAAAGTTACTGTGGATAGTTTCAGTGTGTAACTTTGGTGCCTCATTCTATTCTTATTGTTGCAGTTTTGGCATCTCAGTGTACCTGTAGCCGTTTGAGATTTGTTTTTCAGGGTGATTAAAGTTGCCCATGAATATGGTATTGAGTTGCATGGTGAGTGTTTCCAATAGGTTTAAATACATGGTATGGGTTTCCTGAGTCATTCACAAGGAAGTGGTATTGGATTTTGCCTATGGTGATTTGAACATGTAGCAGCTCAAGTGCATTGTCCTCTTTGACCAGCCTTGAGGTGTATTTGTTTTTGATGTAAATCAAGATGCCTCCACCTTTAGTCCTTGCCTGTGAAGTAGCTGGCCTAAATGTGTGGAAGGCATTATAACCTTGCACTGTCAGTGTGCTTTCTGTGGCTTTAAACCATGTCTCAGTGACTGCACAGATGTCTGCATTCTCTAGGGTGAAGAGAACTTCTAGGGAGTGGAGTTTTTTGTTTAGATTCCTAGCATTGAACAGTAATACCTTTAGATTTTCTTGGTTTTGATTTGCTATGTTGGAAATACTTTCAGTTTGACATTGCCTACAAAAGACACTATGCGGGGAAGACAATGTTTTAGCTAATATTTGAAAGCCTACAGGGGAGAGATA
This sequence comes from Protopterus annectens, assembly GCF_019279795.1. NCBI lineage: Eukaryota > Metazoa > Chordata > Ceratodontiformes > Protopteridae > Protopterus > Protopterus annectens. The sequence continues at coordinate 1,495,236,770 of NC_056729.1, read as the reverse complement.
CAGACCATCTCTGGCAAAGCAGCATGGTCTGTTAACCATCTCCTTGCATGTTGACAAATATTGCACCCCCTTAGAATGACACCAGAAACTAGTCATTCATCTTTTGTCCATATTGTGGCATCATCCTGGGAGAAGATAAAATGCTGCTCAATGTTAGGCCCATACCAGCCTGGGGCACATATTCCAACAGCTCTATGATGTTTCTCGTCATATAGTCTAGGGAGGTATGTCTCAGGTCATTTACACTGACGAGTATGACTGAGTCATACTAGTACTTGTGGTCTAAGGACCTGAGTATGTGCATAATGTGGTGGATCCTAGTCCCTGATAAGCAACTGACTGTGACCTTCTCCTTAATCAGCCTGGTGAGAGGGACATCAGTGTGTCTCACAGTGGAGTCTCCAATGACTAGAATGTTGGATTGTGTGGTGGGTTGCCTTATGGGCTTAGAAGTAGAGGCTCCATGAGATGTGACTGTATGTGTTGATGTGGGTGTTGTTTTAAAAGAATGCATTCGGGGTTGCTTTGGGTATTTGATATGTGTACTTTGTCTAGGAAGTCTTTAGGGTTTAGGTTTAGGTTTAGGTTTAGGTTTTGATGGAAATGCATGAACCTGCCACCTGTGAGGTTTCTTCGACCATCTGTGAGATAAGCCTCATGGATCAGTTTGAAATGGACTGAAGGGTAGCCAACTGCAAGGAAATATTGCTCTCTGCCTTGGAGGATGTGGTCCCAGAGAGGGATTTGGACCATTCTTTAATCATATCTTTCTGAAGTCTCATAAAATGTGCCAAGTAATTTAGTGACCTAAGAGCGAAGGCCACTGAGGCATACACATGCTTCTCAAATCTGTCCAGTGCCTAGACACCCTATTAGGGGGGTAGACAGAGCAACTTTGTTCTGCCAGTTCCTTCTTATTGGCCACTACTACAACCAAGGCATCAATGGGTACTCCCTTACTCCAATATGTTCTGTTCTTAGGTGGTGCCAGGATCCTATCTGGCCTCTTAGGGTAAGCTCAGTCATGTCAGGCTCCTTCCATGCTCATCGAGAGACTAAATCAATGAGCTCATCAGTGGGTGGTGTCACCCAGGATTAAGACAGGCCAGCGCCAGAGGCCTCCAGGAACACTGACTCCTCTTGGGAAGGGTTATCAGTGGACCAATCACTCCTTTGTTTCAGGAATTCTAAGATGTCTCCAAATGAGACATTGTCGGGTAGTGATCTGGGGCACCCTTCCCCTTCATCAAAGTTAGTGTCCTTTGTGACAACTCTTGCCAAGAGTCTAAGGACCTCCTTTTAACACTTCCTCTTCATAGGGACTTCTTCAGTGAGATGCTCCAGAGAAGTCTCAGAAGAGATTACTATACCCTGTTGGGTTGTCTGAAGACTGGTTTGAGCTGGTTGTCCCAGTGCAACAGATGATTCAGGCTCTGGATGCAGAATTGAATGGAACTGGGTAGTCAGAGCTGAAGAGGGAAGAGAAGTCTGAAGTCTGGGAACAGAGAAAGCTCTCTCCACTATCCCAAAGGCAGAATGCCTTGGAGAAAAAGGCACTGACAGATCCAATAAGGTAGGCTTATAGACTGTCAAATCCCTTAGCCCTGAAGGCAAACTACTCAAGGAAGTAGTTGAAGCTGTGCTGTCCAGTGCCAAAGCTCTGAGGGGCAGTAATGGTTCTGACAACTCTGGAGTAGAGTCCAACACCCCTGAGCCAGCACCGATGCTACAGCACTGAGAGTCATCCAGCTCCAAAGTACTCTGAGCCAGACCACTCAGAGACAGCATCAGAGTCAAAGATGCCAACATCTTCGGAACCGAGGCAGACTTCTCCAGGACTTTCCAATCCAATGGCTCCAAAACTAAAGGTCGGATCAGAAAAGGAGCTAATAATGGAGGAAGAGCATTGACAAGGGTCTCCGGACACAATGGGGTTGTAGCCAGAAGAACTGTCATTTGTATCTGCATCCAGAGGAACTTCCTCATCATCCTGTCCAGATGAACTTCTGTAAGGCTCTTGTAAGATTGAATGGGTGAGGCCATGGATGAAGGTCTTGAATGGTGCTGGGGTGATTGTGCCAAAAAAGGGTATGGGAGTCGAGAGGTGATTGGATCTGGTAATATCTGAGGTGAATGGATCCATGGACATTTATCTGTTATAGGTTTTGGATTTGAAGCTGCTGGATCTGAGTTTTTGGCATGCTTAAGAGGTTCTGATGATGGAACCGAAACAGTAAATGTTGTCAGCTCCAGTGATCTTTTACAAGACTGTCTAGTCTGAGAATCTCCTTTTTTGTCTACTGTTTATGGGGGTTGAGCTCCAGAGGCTCTAGTAGCAAGTCCCTAAGAAGTAACTTATTCTTTCTATAAGTCAAGGTGTGGGTATTAAACCCCTCACGGATATCACAGTCGGCATTGAGGGGAGTAGGCATCCAAGTTGGGAATTTTGTGGCCACAGGCCACATCTTTTTTTACAACCAGAAAGTTTATCAGACATAATTCAGACAATATGTAGATTAGGTTAGAAACACTTTTTTTTTTAATATAGATACTAAAAAAGAGAAATTACCAATGGTGGTAAGTAAAAAGAGAGTACTAATAAAGTATTTTAAGGGACAGATTGCCAACTCTAGTATTAAGGAATATTCTAAAGAGTAATCTAATGAAGGGAAGAAAGGAACAATATTTATAAAATTATAACTATATAAACTGAAAATTAACTCATGAAAAAACACTATGAAGGATCACTCAAGAGTTTACAGAGACCATGTCCGAACACTATGGCAGCAAACGAGATCTTAGGTATGTTAGGTAACTATTATAGGTAAATGGAGAAGCTCAAGAGTTTCAGTGTTCCACAAGCTGGAAGAAGCAGCTGTGTCAGATCTGAGAATCAGATCCAAATCCAACAGTTGAAAAATGAATGAAAATGACAACATCAGAGCTTTGCTTACAAGCATAGTACTCGTGGGATCTAGAAACAAGCTAGTCTGACTTGTTTATGACGGTTCAACTTGGAACAGCAGGCAGTGATAAATTCAGCAACTATTTAGTCAAAGTAGCAATCAAACATTAAATGTGACAACAGCCTTGCTCTGCAATCAGCATTACTAATTCATACAGCTTTCATTTCTAGACTCAAAAGTGTGATACTGTGACAATACACATAAATTGCTACTTTTCTCTATCTCAGATAGAAAAACATACAATTCAACTTTACAGACAGAAATGTACTGTTATGCATCATTCGACCATTCTGTACTCTATATATTAAGCCTCACTTCACTTAGATTCAAGCCAGTATTCACAAAAAGTGTGCACCAAGGAGCAGGATTGAGCTTAGTGATTCATAAAATGTGCTCAACAGGACAATACTTTGTACAAGATCTTGCTGAGCTGTGCAAATAATAACAGTAGGCCAAACTGTAATTTCTCATACAAATAAACCCATGTATTCAGTCGCATACCATTCATACGTGGTATCCCAACATTGTGCACACTGGTCTCAACAGGGTAAACTATTGGAAATAAATTGTATACAGATGGATAGTAACCTACTTCTGGGTGCAGTGATCTCCCTCCTCTGCTAGCATGTTGTTTATCAGACAGCACTGAGCAACATGCAAGTGCAGTCAAAGCCAAATTCCCAACTCCTCCACTGCAATGCAGGAAAATCCCCACCAGCAAAATAGTCCTCCACTGTGTAGGCAGATGTTGCTGCCACACAAAACCTTGTCTCCACTACCTGCACTGTGATGCTGGTGAGATTCCATCAATGAGAGACCATATAGCATTACCATTACAGGGTATAAATCTCAATCTGCCTTCATACCTAATGACTATAACTTTTTTATGAATCACAGTCAAGCATGACATTTTAAAACAGTGCAGGTATATAAGGCAGCTTATCATGACACAGTATGATGTACCAAGCAGCTACACATAACTATATGATGACCCGTACTGTATCATGAAAAGCTGCCTTACATGGTTGACATGTACAGTGCTGTCTTGTTACACAGCTCTGCCTTTCATAGGTTCATAGGTTAGTACTAGGTTAACTGTCCTTATGGGCAATTGTAAGCCTAGCCAGTTACCCCATGCCAGAATCAAACCCTGCACCTTGTGTTTCTAAGGTAAGCACCTTAACCATTACACCAGCCTCCCACCCCTTCCAAACTTCATTCCAAGCTTAGCAGCACCTAATTGGTAATGCACACTGCCATGGATAACAGATATTAATGTCTATGACTCACTGTAGAAACCATCCACATATTGGACACAATGAACAAGATACTTGTCTCCATCTGCACACTATGTCCATGACTATCAGTGTATTAGCAGCAACTATTCAATAAACCAATACACCTGCCTGCTCCTTAAAAATATGTTCGAACTCTGTGACAGCTTGTAATTTTTATATGTCCTTTTAGCACTTTACAGTGTGTGTGTGCGGGTGTTCATGTGGGGTGTCTCAATAAAAGCAACAGCCTTTCTTTATGTAGAGAGCTTCCATTTTTATTGTTTTTGCTAAACATTATCACATTGTTTGTGCCAGAGATAGATACTAGTATAGGAAAATAAGCCAAAAATGTTTTTTTTTAACTTATGATGTGTGTTGTTTAACCAGAAATAGGGGAAAAATCACCTTGGACCTTGAAATCCAATATAACTAGATTGTTTTATTACTATCAATACTTAAAAAAGCAATGGCTTGTGTTCTCACAATTAATGGTAGTGAGGTATGACACATTCTGAAATTTTATTTATGAAAATCTGGTATTGCTTTTGTATCTTTTGCAACCAATTGTATTCAAGGTGATCAGTAACTGGTTTTGTGAGCTATTATCATGCAGTCAGTCATTCTCAAATCATACAGCAATAGCTTTGAAAGCCTCAAGGGCTGACATTATATTATGTTAGTCTGGTTCTTATAATCTGTGGAAAAGGATGCTATCTTGCAGTACATCTTGCTTTCAACTTGTAATGGAATGTTTTTTTACCGAGCACTCATCTGGCAACATATCAAGAGGTATGCTGGTTTTCCCAAACCATTTCATAACAGTTACTAAAATGTTTTCCTGTATGTGATATGGTGACATCTCATGGACATCCAAAATTGTGTGCAACACCCTTCCTCAAAAATTAGAATTACAATATAATTATATTTGTATACATTTTAGAAGAGCAAGGGGAAAATACACAAACTTTTACCATTTAAAATAAAAAAATAATAATTTTATATAACTATAATAAAAATAGTTTTTGGGCTTAATGGCTCACATACAAATTTTCTTTATTTTATGATGAATGTGAGAAATGAAATATGAACTTTAAACATTTTGAACTTTCTTTTAATTTATTATTTTGGTCTTATAGAAAAACAACTTTGCAAGATTAGGAAGTTGAAAGCTGCAACAAAACCACAAGACACGATTTAGCCAAGTA